>NW_026112421.1:15000-187678 GCF_024323335.1 Lathyrus oleraceus
ATATAAAAAATCTCATATATAATATTTAAATGATTATTTGTCAATATATCATCTCTTATATAAATCATATTATTATTTTCATGTTAATTCTATAAATAAATCATTTTTAAGAAATCATTTGTTACTAATTATTAATCTAATTTAATTTTATACAAATTATAAATTATCAGAGAATGTTCGCAGTATAATTTAGATTCATCCAATTCCAAAAATAATAAGATGTAGAAAATTGTTTTTTCGTGTATATATATATACGAAGTTATTTGCTACTTACGTTATGTTTAGTAGCAATGAACTTTGATGATTAGTAATGAATTTGTTTCATTTTGTGCATTCTTCTGTGTTTGAGTTTTGATATATATAAAAAATCAAATAAAAAAATTTAAAAAAAAGAAAAAGAACGGGGGATTACCTGAGAACGGGAGAAACAAACAGTGTGTAGGTTCAACAAAATGAGGAGAAGTTCTCACTGATCTCTGCACATACCATCAACAACAAACTTAAATTAATTCATTGATATAAAAAAACAAAGTAACAAAAGAAAATAGCCTGCATAATGGAGGTAGTACCCTTTCACCCAGCAACACTCACAACACTCACAGTACCCTCTCACTCAAACGTCCCTTATTATAACAACTTGTAACATTGCACTCTTCCAATAATAAATTGACACGTCATTATATACTACACTCTCCACTACTCTATTGTCTACTATAAAATTTTACAAATAAAATTACTTAACTAACTTCGTCTTATTTTAAAAAGCATAATGTTTTTTATTTTCTTTTTTTTAATATATAAAAAATCTCATATATAATATTTAAATGATTATTTGTCAATATATCATCTCTTATATAAATCATATTATTATTTTCATGTTAATTCTATAAATAAATCATTTTTAAGAAATCATTTGTTACTAATTATTAATCTAATTTAATTTTATACAAATTATAAATTATCAGAGAATGTTCGCAGTATAATTTAGATTCATCCAATTCCAAAAATAATAAGATGTAGAAAATTGTTTTTTCGTGTATATATATATACGAAGTTATTTGCTACTTACGTTATGTTTAGTAGCAATGAACTTTGATGATTAGTAATGAATTTGTTTCATTTTGTGCATTCTTCTGTGTTTGAGTTTTGATATATATAAAAAATCAAATAAAAAAATTTAAAAAAAAGAAAAAGAACGGGGGATTACCTGAGAACGGGAGAAACAAACAGTGTGTAGGTTCAACAAAATGAGGAGAAGTTCTCACTGATCTCTGCACATACCATCAACAACAAACTTAAATTAATTCATTGATATAAAAAAACAAAGTAACAAAAGAAAATAGCCTGCATAATGGAGGTAGTACCCTTTCACCCAGCAACACTCACAACACTCACAGTACCCTCTCACTCAAACGTCCCTTATTATAACAACTTGTAACATTGCACTCTTCCAATAATAAATTGACACGTCATTATATACTACACTCTCCACTACTCTATTGTCTACTATAAAATTTTACAAATAAAATTACTTAACTAACTTCGTCTTATTTTAAAAAGCATAATGTTTTTTATTTTCTTTTTTTTAATATATAAAAAATCTCATATATAATATTTAAATGATTATTTGTCAATATATCATCTCTTATATAAATCATATTATTATTTTCATGTTAATTCTATAAATAAATCATTTTTAAGAAATCATTTGTTACTAATTATTAATCTAATTTAATTTTATACAAATTATAAATTATCAGAGAATGTTCGCAGTATAATTTAGATTCATCCAATTCCAAAAATAATAAGATGTAGAAAATTGTTTTTTCGTGTATATATATATACGAAGTTATTTGCTACTTACGTTATGTTTAGTAGCAATGAACTTTGATGATTAGTAATGAATTTGTTTCATTTTGTGCATTCTTCTGTGTTTGAGTTTTGATATATATAAAAAATCAAATAAAAAAATTTAAAAAAAAGAAAAAGAACGGGGGATTACCTGAGAACGGGAGAAACAAACAGTGTGTAGGTTCAACAAAATGAGGAGAAGTTCTCACTGATCTCTGCACATACCATCAACAACAAACTTAAATTAATTCATTGATATAAAAAAACAAAGTAACAAAAGAAAATAGCCTGCATAATGGAGGTAGTACCCTTTCACCCAGCAACACTCACAACACTCACAGTACCCTCTCACTCAAACGTCCCTTATTATAACAACTTGTAACATTGCACTCTTCCAATAATAAATTGACACGTCATTATATACTACACTCTCCACTACTCTATTGTCTACTATAAAATTTTACAAATAAAATTACTTAACTAACTTCGTCTTATTTTAAAAAGCATAATGTTTTTTATTTTCTTTTTTTTAATATATAAAAAATCTCATATATAATATTTAAATGATTATTTGTCAATATATCATCTCTTATATAAATCATATTATTATTTTCATGTTAATTCTATAAATAAATCATTTTTAAGAAATCATTTGTTACTAATTATTAATCTAATTTAATTTTATACAAATTATAAATTATCAGAGAATGTTCGCAGTATAATTTAGATTCATCCAATTCCAAAAATAATAAGATGTAGAAAATTGTTTTTTCGTGTATATATATATACGAAGTTATTTGCTACTTACGTTATGTTTAGTAGCAATGAACTTTGATGATTAGTAATGAATTTGTTTCATTTTGTGCATTCTTCTGTGTTTGAGTTTTGATATATATAAAAAATCAAATAAAAAAATTTAAAAAAAAGAAAAAGAACGGGGGATTACCTGAGAACGGGAGAAACAAACAGTGTGTAGGTTCAACAAAATGAGGAGAAGTTCTCACTGATCTCTGCACATACCATCAACAACAAACTTAAATTAATTCATTGATATAAAAAAACAAAGTAACAAAAGAAAATAGCCTGCATAATGGAGGTAGTACCCTTTCACCCAGCAACACTCACAACACTCACAGTACCCTCTCACTCAAACGTCCCTTATTATAACAACTTGTAACATTGCACTCTTCCAATAATAAATTGACACGTCATTATATACTACACTCTCCACTACTCTATTGTCTACTATAAAATTTTACAAATAAAATTACTTAACTAACTTCGTCTTATTTTAAAAAGCATAATGTTTTTTATTTTCTTTTTTTTAATATATAAAAAATCTCATATATAATATTTAAATGATTATTTGTCAATATATCATCTCTTATATAAATCATATTATTATTTTCATGTTAATTCTATAAATAAATCATTTTTAAGAAATCATTTGTTACTAATTATTAATCTAATTTAATTTTATACAAATTATAAATTATCAGAGAATGTTCGCAGTATAATTTAGATTCATCCAATTCCAAAAATAATAAGATGTAGAAAATTGTTTTTTCGTGTATATATATATATACGAAGTTATTTGCTACTTACGTTATGTTTAGTAGCAATGAACTTTGATGATTAGTAATGAATTTGTTTCATTTTGTGCATTCTTCTGTGTTTGAGTTTTGATATATATAAAAAATCAAATAAAAAAATTTAAAAAAAAGAAAAAGAACGGGGGATTACCTGAGAACGGGAGAAACAAACAGTGTGTAGGTTCAACAAAATGAGGAGAAGTTCTCACTGATCTCTGCACATACCATCAACAACAAACTTAAATTAATTCATTGATATAAAAAAACAAAGTAACAAAAGAAAATAGCCTGCATAATGGAGGTAGTACCCTTTCACCCAGCAACACTCACAACACTCACAGTACCCTCTCACTCAAACGTCCCTTATTATAACAACTTGTAACATTGCACTCTTCCAATAATAAATTGACACGTCATTATATACTACACTCTCCACTACTCTATTGTCTACTATAAAATTTTACAAATAAAATTACTTAACTAACTTCGTCTTATTTTAAAAAGCATAATGTTTTTTATTTTCTTTTTTTTAATATATAAAAAATCTCATATATAATATTTAAATGATTATTTGTCAATATATCATCTCTTATATAAATCATATTATTATTTTCATGTTAATTCTATAAATAAATCATTTTTAAGAAATCATTTGTTACTAATTATTAATCTAATTTAATTTTATACAAATTATAAATTATCAGAGAATGTTCGCAGTATAATTTAGATTCATCCAATTCCAAAAATAATAAGATGTAGAAAATTGTTTTTTCGTGTATATATATATACGAAGTTATTTGCTACTTACGTTATGTTTAGTAGCAATGAACTTTGATGATTAGTAATGAATTTGTTTCATTTTGTGCATTCTTCTGTGTTTGAGTTTTGATATATATAAAAAATCAAATAAAAAAATTTAAAAAAAAGAAAAAGAACGGGGGATTACCTGAGAACGGGAGAAACAAACAGTGTGTAGGTTCAACAAAATGAGGAGAAGTTCTCACTGATCTCTGCACATACCATCAACAACAAACTTAAATTAATTCATTGATATAAAAAAACAAAGTAACAAAAGAAAATAGCCTGCATAATGGAGGTAGTACCCTTTCACCCAGCAACACTCACAACACTCACAGTACCCTCTCACTCAAA
This sequence comes from Lathyrus oleraceus, assembly GCF_024323335.1. Lineage (NCBI taxonomy): Eukaryota > Viridiplantae > Streptophyta > Magnoliopsida > Fabales > Fabaceae > Lathyrus > Lathyrus oleraceus. Next base: position 19,596 of record NW_026112421.1, read on the forward strand.
CGTCCCTTATTATAACAACTTGTAACATTGCACTCTTCCAATAATAAATTGACACGTCATTATATACTACACTCTCCACTACTCTATTGTCTACTATAAAATTTTACAAATAAAATTACTTAACTAACTTCGTCTTATTTTAAAAAGCATAATGTTTTTTATTTTCTTTTTTTTAATATATAAAAAATCTCATATATAATATTTAAATGATTATTTGTCAATATATCATCTCTTATATAAATCATATTATTATTTTCATGTTAATTCTATAAATAAATCATTTTTAAGAAATCATTTGTTACTAATTATTAATCTAATTTAATTTTATACAAATTATAAATTATCAGAGAATGTTCGCAGTATAATTTAGATTCATCCAATTCCAAAAATAATAAGATGTAGAAAATTGTTTTTTCGTGTATATATATATACGAAGTTATTTGCTACTTACGTTATGTTTAGTAGCAATGAACTTTGATGATTAGTAATGAATTTGTTTCATTTTGTGCATTCTTCTGTGTTTGAGTTTTGATATATATAAAAAATCAAATAAAAAAATTTAAAAAAAAGAAAAAGAACGGGGGATTACCTGAGAACGGGAGAAACAAACAGTGTGTAGGTTCAACAAAATGAGGAGAAGTTCTCACTGATCTCTGCACATACCATCAACAACAAACTTAAATTAATTCATTGATATAAAAAAACAAAGTAACAAAAGAAAATAGCCTGCATAATGGAGGTAGTACCCTTTCACCCAGCAACACTCACAACACTCACAGTACCCTCTCACTCAAACGTCCCTTATTATAACAACTTGTAACATTGCACTCTTCCAATAATAAATTGACACGTCATTATATACTACACTCTCCACTACTCTATTGTCTACTATAAAATTTTACAAATAAAATTACTTAACTAACTTCGTCTTATTTTAAAAAGCATAATGTTTTTTATTTTCTTTTTTTTAATATATAAAAAATCTCATATATAATATTTAAATGATTATTTGTCAATATATCATCTCTTATATAAATCATATTATTATTTTCATGTTAATTCTATAAATAAATCATTTTTAAGAAATCATTTGTTACTAATTATTAATCTAATTTAATTTTATACAAATTATAAATTATCAGAGAATGTTCGCAGTATAATTTAGATTCATCCAATTCCAAAAATAATAAGATGTAGAAAATTGTTTTTTCGTGTATATATATATACGAAGTTATTTGCTACTTACGTTATGTTTAGTAGCAATGAACTTTGATGATTAGTAATGAATTTGTTTCATTTTGTGCATTCTTCTGTGTTTGAGTTTTGATATATATAAAAAATCAAATAAAAAAATTTAAAAAAAAGAAAAAGAACGGGGGATTACCTGAGAACGGGAGAAACAAACAGTGTGTAGGTTCAACAAAATGAGGAGAAGTTCTCACTGATCTCTGCACATACCATCAACAACAAACTTAAATTAATTCATTGATATAAAAAAACAAAGTAACAAAAGAAAATAGCCTGCATAATGGAGGTAGTACCCTTTCACCCAGCAACACTCACAACACTCACAGTACCCTCTCACTCAAACGTCCCTTATTATAACAACTTGTAACATTGCACTCTTCCAATAATAAATTGACACGTCATTATATACTACACTCTCCACTACTCTATTGTCTACTATAAAATTTTACAAATAAAATTACTTAACTAACTTCGTCTTATTTTAAAAAGCATAATGTTTTTTATTTTCTTTTTTTTAATATATAAAAAATCTCATATATAATATTTAAATGATTATTTGTCAATATATCATCTCTTATATAAATCATATTATTATTTTCATGTTAATTCTATAAATAAATCATTTTTAAGAAATCATTTGTTACTAATTATTAATCTAATTTAATTTTATACAAATTATAAATTATCAGAGAATGTTCGCAGTATAATTTAGATTCATCCAATTCCAAAAATAATAAGATGTAGAAAATTGTTTTTTCGTGTATATATATATATACGAAGTTATTTGCTACTTACGTTATGTTTAGTAGCAATGAACTTTGATGATTAGTAATGAATTTGTTTCATTTTGTGCATTCTTCTGTGTTTGAGTTTTGATATATATAAAAAATCAAATAAAAAAATTTAAAAAAAAGAAAAAGAACGGGGGATTACCTGAGAACGGGAGAAACAAACAGTGTGTAGGTTCAACAAAATGAGGAGAAGTTCTCACTGATCTCTGCACATACCATCAACAACAAACTTAAATTAATTCATTGATATAAAAAAACAAAGTAACAAAAGAAAATAGCCTGCATAATGGAGGTAGTACCCTTTCACCCAGCAACACTCACAACACTCACAGTACCCTCTCACTCAAACGTCCCTTATTATAACAACTTGTAACATTGCACTCTTCCAATAATAAATTGACACGTCATTATATACTACACTCTCCACTACTCTATTGTCTACTATAAAATTTTACAAATAAAATTACTTAACTAACTTCGTCTTATTTTAAAAAGCATAATGTTTTTTATTTTCTTTTTTTTAATATATAAAAAATCTCATATATAATATTTAAATGATTATTTGTCAATATATCATCTCTTATATAAATCATATTATTATTTTCATGTTAATTCTATAAATAAATCATTTTTAAGAAATCATTTGTTACTAATTATTAATCTAATTTAATTTTATACAAATTATAAATTATCAGAGAATGTTCGCAGTATAATTTAGATTCATCCAATTCCAAAAATAATAAGATGTAGAAAATTGTTTTTTCGTGTATATATATATACGAAGTTATTTGCTACTTACGTTATGTTTAGTAGCAATGAACTTTGATGATTAGTAATGAATTTGTTTCATTTTGTGCATTCTTCTGTGTTTGAGTTTTGATATATATAAAAAATCAAATAAAAAAATTTAAAAAAAAGAAAAAGAACGGGGGATTACCTGAGAACGGGAGAAACAAACAGTGTGTAGGTTCAACAAAATGAGGAGAAGTTCTCACTGATCTCTGCACATACCATCAACAACAAACTTAAATTAATTCATTGATATAAAAAAACAAAGTAACAAAAGAAAATAGCCTGCATAATGGAGGTAGTACCCTTTCACCCAGCAACACTCACAACACTCACAGTACCCTCTCACTCAAACGTCCCTTATTATAACAACTTGTAACATTGCACTCTTCCAATAATAAATTGACACGTCATTATATACTACACTCTCCACTACTCTATTGTCTACTATAAAATTTTACAAATAAAATTACTTAACTAACTTCGTCTTATTTTAAAAAGCATAATGTTTTTTATTTTCTTTTTTTTAATATATAAAAAATCTCATATATAATATTTAAATGATTATTTGTCAATATATCATCTCTTATATAAATCATATTATTATTTTCATGTTAATTCTATAAATAAATCATTTTTAAGAAATCATTTGTTACTAATTATTAATCTAATTTAATTTTATACAAATTATAAATTATCAGAGAATGTTCGCAGTATAATTTAGATTCATCCAATTCCAAAAATAATAAGATGTAGAAAATTGTTTTTTCGTGTATATATATATACGAAGTTATTTGCTACTTACGTTATGTTTAGTAGCAATGAACTTTGATGATTAGTAATGAATTTGTTTCATTTTGTGCATTCTTCTGTGTTTGAGTTTTGATATATATAAAAAATCAAATAAAAAAATTTAAAAAAAAGAAAAAGAACGGGGGATTACCTGAGAACGGGAGAAACAAACAGTGTGTAGGTTCAACAAAATGAGGAGAAGTTCTCACTGATCTCTGCACATACCATCAACAACAAACTTAAATTAATTCATTGATATAAAAAAACAAAGTAACAAAAGAAAATAGCCTGCATAATGGAGGTAGTACCCTTTCACCCAGCAACACTCACAACACTCACAGTACCCTCTCACTCAAACGTCCCTTATTATAACAACTTGTAACATTGCACTCTTCCAATAATAAATTGACACGTCATTATATACTACACTCTCCACTACTCTATTGTCTACTATAAAATTTTACAAATAAAATTACTTAACTAACTTCGTCTTATTTTAAAAAGCATAATGTTTTTTATTTTCTTTTTTTTAATATATAAAAAATCTCATATATAATATTTAAATGATTATTTGTCAATATATCATCTCTTATATAAATCATATTATTATTTTCATGTTAATTCTATAAATAAATCATTTTTAAGAAATCATTTGTTACTAATTATTAATCTAATTTAATTTTATACAAATTATAAATTATCAGAGAATGTTCGCAGTATAATTTAGATTCATCCAATTCCAAAAATAATAAGATGTAGAAAATTGTTTTTTCGTGTATATATATATACGAAGTTATTTGCTACTTACGTTATGTTTAGTAGCAATGAACTTTGATGATTAGTAATGAATTTGTTTCATTTTGTGCATTCTTCTGTGTTTGAGTTTTGATATATATAAAAAATCAAATAAAAAAATTTAAAAAAAAGAAAAAGAACGGGGGATTACCTGAGAACGGGAGAAACAAACAGTGTGTAGGTTCAACAAAATGAGGAGAAGTTCTCACTGATCTCTGCACATACCATCAACAACAAACTTAAATTAATTCATTGATATAAAAAAACAAAGTAACAAAAGAAAATAGCCTGCATAATGGAGGTAGTACCCTTTCACCCAGCAACACTCACAACACTCACAGTACCCTCTCACTCAAACGTCCCTTATTATAACAACTTGTAACATTGCACTCTTCCAATAATAAATTGACACGTCATTATATACTACACTCTCCACTACTCTATTGTCTACTATAAAATTTTACAAATAAAATTACTTAACTAACTTCGTCTTATTTTAAAAAGCATAATGTTTTTTATTTTCTTTTTTTTAATATATAAAAAATCTCATATATAATATTTAAATGATTATTTGTCAATATATCATCTCTTATATAAATCATATTATTATTTTCATGTTAATTCTATAAATAAATCATTTTTAAGAAATCATTTGTTACTAATTATTAATCTAATTTAATTTTATACAAATTATAAATTATCAGAGAATGTTCGCAGTATAATTTAGATTCATCCAATTCCAAAAATAATAAGATGTAGAAAATTGTTTTTTCGTGTATATATATATATACGAAGTTATTTGCTACTTACGTTATGTTTAGTAGCAATGAACTTTGATGATTAGTAATGAATTTGTTTCATTTTGTGCATTCTTCTGTGTTTGAGTTTTGATATATATAAAAAATCAAATAAAAAAATTTAAAAAAAAGAAAAAGAACGGGGGATTACCTGAGAACGGGAGAAACAAACAGTGTGTAGGTTCAACAAAATGAGGAGAAGTTCTCACTGATCTCTGCACATACCATCAACAACAAACTTAAATTAATTCATTGATATAAAAAAACAAAGTAACAAAAGAAAATAGCCTGCATAATGGAGGTAGTACCCTTTCACCCAGCAACACTCACAACACTCACAGTACCCTCTCACTCAAACGTCCCTTATTATAACAACTTGTAACATTGCACTCTTCCAATAATAAATTGACACGTCATTATATACTACACTCTCCACTACTCTATTGTCTACTATAAAATTTTACAAATAAAATTACTTAACTAACTTCGTCTTATTTTAAAAAGCATAATGTTTTTTATTTTCTTTTTTTTAATATATAAAAAATCTCATATATAATATTTAAATGATTATTTGTCAATATATCATCTCTTATATAAATCATATTATTATTTTCATGTTAATTCTATAAATAAATCATTTTTAAGAAATCATTTGTTACTAATTATTAATCTAATTTAATTTTATACAAATTATAAATTATCAGAGAATGTTCGCAGTATAATTTAGATTCATCCAATTCCAAAAATAATAAGATGTAGAAAATTGTTTTTTCGTGTATATATATATACGAAGTTATTTGCTACTTACGTTATGTTTAGTAGCAATGAACTTTGATGATTAGTAATGAATTTGTTTCATTTTGTGCATTCTTCTGTGTTTGAGTTTTGATATATATAAAAAATCAAATAAAAAAATTTAAAAAAAAGAAAAAGAACGGGGGATTACCTGAGAACGGGAGAAACAAACAGTGTGTAGGTTCAACAAAATGAGGAGAAGTTCTCACTGATCTCTGCACATACCATCAACAACAAACTTAAATTAATTCATTGATATAAAAAAACAAAGTAACAAAAGAAAATAGCCTGCATAATGGAGGTAGTACCCTTTCACCCAGCAACACTCACAACACTCACAGTACCCTCTCACTCAAACGTCCCTTATTATAACAACTTGTAACATTGCACTCTTCCAATAATAAATTGACACGTCATTATATACTACACTCTCCACTACTCTATTGTCTACTATAAAATTTTACAAATAAAATTACTTAACTAACTTCGTCTTATTTTAAAAAGCATAATGTTTTTTATTTTCTTTTTTTTAATATATAAAAAATCTCATATATAATATTTAAATGATTATTTGTCAATATATCATCTCTTATATAAATCATATTATTATTTTCATGTTAATTCTATAAATAAATCATTTTTAAGAAATCATTTGTTACTAATTATTAATCTAATTTAATTTTATACAAATTATAAATTATCAGAGAATGTTCGCAGTATAATTTAGATTCATCCAATTCCAAAAATAATAAGATGTAGAAAATTGTTTTTTCGTGTATATATATATACGAAGTTATTTGCTACTTACGTTATGTTTAGTAGCAATGAACTTTGATGATTAGTAATGAATTTGTTTCATTTTGTGCATTCTTCTGTGTTTGAGTTTTGATATATATAAAAAATCAAATAAAAAAATTTAAAAAAAAGAAAAAGAACGGGGGATTACCTGAGAACGGGAGAAACAAACAGTGTGTAGGTTCAACAAAATGAGGAGAAGTTCTCACTGATCTCTGCACATACCATCAACAACAAACTTAAATTAATTCATTGATATAAAAAAACAAAGTAACAAAAGAAAATAGCCTGCATAATGGAGGTAGTACCCTTTCACCCAGCAACACTCACAACACTCACAGTACCCTCTCACTCAAACGTCCCTTATTATAACAACTTGTAACATTGCACTCTTCCAATAATAAATTGACACGTCATTATATACTACACTCTCCACTACTCTATTGTCTACTATAAAATTTTACAAATAAAATTACTTAACTAACTTCGTCTTATTTTAAAAAGCATAATGTTTTTTATTTTCTTTTTTTTAATATATAAAAAATCTCATATATAATATTTAAATGATTATTTGTCAATATATCATCTCTTATATAAATCATATTATTATTTTCATGTTAATTCTATAAATAAATCATTTTTAAGAAATCATTTGTTACTAATTATTAATCTAATTTAATTTTATACAAATTATAAATTATCAGAGAATGTTCGCAGTATAATTTAGATTCATCCAATTCCAAAAATAATAAGATGTAGAAAATTGTTTTTTCGTGTATATATATATACGAAGTTATTTGCTACTTACGTTATGTTTAGTAGCAATGAACTTTGATGATTAGTAATGAATTTGTTTCATTTTGTGCATTCTTCTGTGTTTGAGTTTTGATATATATAAAAAATCAAATAAAAAAATTTTAAAAAAAGAAAAAGAACGGGGGATTACCTGAGAACGGGAGAAACAAACAGTGTGTAGGTTCAACAAAATGAGGAGAAGTTCTCACTGATCTCTGCACATACCATCAACAACAAACTTAAATTAATTCATTGATATAAAAAAACAAAGTAACAAAAGAAAATAGCCTGCATAATGGAGGTAGTACCCTTTCACCCAGCAACACTCACAACACTCACAGTACCCTCTCACTCAAACGTCCCTTATTATAACAACTTGTAACATTGCACTCTTCCAATAATAAATTGACACGTCATTATATACTACACTCTCCACTACTCTATTGTCTACTATAAAATTTTACAAATAAAATTACTTAACTAACTTCGTCTTATTTTAAAAAGCATAATGTTTTTTATTTTCTTTTTTTTAATATATAAAAAATCTCATATATAATATTTAAATGATTATTTGTCAATATATCATCTCTTATATAAATCATATTATTATTTTCATGTTAATTCTATAAATAAATCATTTTTAAGAAATCATTTGTTACTAATTATTAATCTAATTTAATTTTATACAAATTATAAATTATCAGAGAATGTTCGCAGTATAATTTAGATTCATCCAATTCCAAAAATAATAAGATGTAGAAAATTGTTTTTTCGTGTATATATATATACGAAGTTATTTGCTACTTACGTTATGTTTAGTAGCAATGAACTTTGATGATTAGTAATGAATTTGTTTCATTTTGTGCATTCTTCTGTGTTTGAGTTTTGATATATATAAAAAATCAAATAAAAAAATTTAAAAAAAGAAAAAGAACGGGGGATTACCTGAGAACGGGAGAAACAAACAGTGTGTAGGTTCAACAAAATGAGGAGAAGTTCTCACTGATCTCTGCACATACCATCAACAACAAACTTAAATTAATTCATTGATATAAAAAAACAAAGTAACAAAAGAAAATAGCCTGCATAATGGAGGTAGTACCCTTTCACCCAGCAACACTCACAACACTCACAGTACCCTCTCACTCAAACGTCCCTTATTATAACAACTTGTAACATTGCACTCTTCCAATAATAAATTGACACGTCATTATATACTACACTCTCCACTACTCTATTGTCTACTATAAAATTTTACAAATAAAATTACTTAACTAACTTCGTCTTATTTTAAAAAGCATAATGTTTTTTATTTTCTTTTTTTTAATATATAAAAAATCTCATATATAATATTTAAATGATTATTTGTCAATATATCATCTCTTATATAAATCATATTATTATTTTCATGTTAATTCTATAAATAAATCATTTTTAAGAAATCATTTGTTACTAATTATTAATCTAATTTAATTTTATACAAATTATAAATTATCAGAGAATGTTCGCAGTATAATTTAGATTCATCCAATTCCAAAAATAATAAGATGTAGAAAATTGTTTTTTCGTGTATATATATATACGAAGTTATTTGCTACTTACGTTATGTTTAGTAGCAATGAACTTTGATGATTAGTAATGAATTTGTTTCATTTTGTGCATTCTTCTGTGTTTGAGTTTTGATATATATAAAAAATCAAATAAAAAAATTTAAAAAAAAGAAAAAGAACGGGGGATTACCTGAGAACGGGAGAAACAAACAGTGTGTAGGTTCAACAAAATGAGGAGAAGTTCTCACTGATCTCTGCACATACCATCAACAACAAACTTAAATTAATTCATTGATATAAAAAAACAAAGTAACAAAAGAAAATAGCCTGCATAATGGAGGTAGTACCCTTTCACCCAGCAACACTCACAACACTCACAGTACCCTCTCACTCAAACGTCCCTTATTATAACAACTTGTAACATTGCACTCTTCCAATAATAAATTGACACGTCATTATATACTACACTCTCCACTACTCTATTGTCTACTATAAAATTTTACAAATAAAATTACTTAACTAACTTCGTCTTATTTTAAAAAGCATAATGTTTTTTATTTTCTTTTTTTTAATATATAAAAAATCTCATATATAATATTTAAATGATTATTTGTCAATATATCATCTCTTATATAAATCATATTATTATTTTCATGTTAATTCTATAAATAAATCATTTTTAAGAAATCATTTGTTACTAATTATTAATCTAATTTAATTTTATACAAATTATAAATTATCAGAGAATGTTCGCAGTATAATTTAGATTCATCCAATTCCAAAAATAATAAGATGTAGAAAATTGTTTTTTCGTGTATATATATATATATATATTATATATGCTACTTACGTTATGTTTAGTAGCAATGAACTTTGATGATTAGTAATGAATTTGTTTCATTTTGTGCATTCTTCTGTGTTTGAGTTTTGATATATATAAAAAATCAAATAAAAAAATTTAAAAAAAAGAAAAAGAACGGGGGATTACCTGAGAACGGGAGAAACAAACAGTGTGTAGGTTCAACAAAATGAGGAGAAGTTCTCACTGATCTCTGCACATACCATCAACAACAAACTTAAATTAATTCATTGATATAAAAAAACAAAGTAACAAAAGAAAATAGCCTGCATAATGGAGGTAGTACCCTTTCACCCAGCAACACTCACAACACTCACAGTACCCTCTCACTCAAACGTCCCTTATTATAACAACTTGTAACATTGCACTCTTCCAATAATAAATTGACACGTCATTATATACTACACTCTCCACTACTCTATTGTCTACTATAAAATTTTACAAATAAAATTACTTAACTAACTTCGTCTTATTTTAAAAAGCATAATGTTTTTTATTTTCTTTTTTTTAATATATAAAAAATCTCATATATAATATTTAAATGATTATTTGTCAATATATCATCTCTTATATAAATCATATTATTATTTTCATGTTAATTCTATAAATAAATCATTTTTAAGAAATCATTTGTTACTAATTATTAATCTAATTTAATTTTATACAAATTATAAATTATCAGAGAATGTTCGCAGTATAATTTAGATTCATCCAATTCCAAAAATAATAAGATGTAGAAAATTGTTTTTTCGTGTATATATATATACGAAGTTATTTGCTACTTACGTTATGTTTAGTAGCAATGAACTTTGATGATTAGTAATGAATTTGTTTCATTTTGTGCATTCTTCTGTGTTTGAGTTTTGATATATATAAAAAATCAAATAAAAAAATTTAAAAAAAAGAAAAAGAACGGGGGATTACCTGAGAACGGGAGAAACAAACAGTGTGTAGGTTCAACAAAATGAGGAGAAGTTCTCACTGATCTCTGCACATACCATCAACAACAAACTTAAATTAATTCATTGATATAAAAAAACAAAGTAACAAAAGAAAATAGCCTGCATAATGGAGGTAGTACCCTTTCACCCAGCAACACTCACAACACTCACAGTACCCTCTCACTCAAACGTCCCTTATTATAACAACTTGTAACATTGCACTCTTCCAATAATAAATTGACACGTCATTATATACTACACTCTCCACTACTCTATTGTCTACTATAAAATTTTACAAATAAAATTACTTAACTAACTTCGTCTTATTTTAAAAAGCATAATGTTTTTTATTTTCTTTTTTTTAATATATAAAAAATCTCATATATAATATTTAAATGATTATTTGTCAATATATCATCTCTTATATAAATCATATTATTATTTTCATGTTAATTCTATAAATAAATCATTTTTAAGAAATCATTTGTTACTAATTATTAATCTAATTTAATTTTATACAAATTATAAATTATCAGAGAATGTTCGCAGTATAATTTAGATTCATCCAATTCCAAAAATAATAAGATGTAGAAAATTGTTTTTTCGTGTATATATATATACGAAGTTATTTGCTACTTACGTTATGTTTAGTAGCAATGAACTTTGATGATTAGTAATGAATTTGTTTCATTTTGTGCATTCTTCTGTGTTTGAGTTTTGATATATATAAAAAATCAAATAAAAAAATTTAAAAAAAAGAAAAAGAACGGGGGATTACCTGAGAACGGGAGAAACAAACAGTGTGTAGGTTCAACAAAATGAGGAGAAGTTCTCACTGATCTCTGCACATACCATCAACAACAAACTTAAATTAATTCATTGATATAAAAAAACAAAGTAACAAAAGAAAATAGCCTGCATAATGGAGGTAGTACCCTTTCACCCAGCAACACTCACAACACTCACAGTACCCTCTCACTCAAACGTCCCTTATTATAACAACTTGTAACATTGCACTCTTCCAATAATAAATTGACACGTCATTATATACTACACTCTCCACTACTCTATTGTCTACTATAAAATTTTACAAATAAAATTACTTAACTAACTTCGTCTTATTTTAAAAAGCATAATGTTTTTATTTTCTTTTTTTTAATATATAAAAAATCTCATATATAATATTTAAATGATTATTTGTTAATATATCATCTCTTATATAAATCATATTATTATTTTCATGTTAATTCTATAAATAAATCATTTTTAAGAAATCATTTGTTACTAATTATTAATCTAATTTAATTTTATACAAATTATAAATTATCAGAGAATGTTCGCAGTATAATTTAGATTCATCCAATTCCAAAAATAATAAGATGTAGAAAATTGTTTTTTCGTGTATATATATATACGAAGTTATTTGCTACTTACGTTATGTTTAGTAGCAATGAACTTTGATGATTAGTAATGAATTTGTTTCATTTTGTGCATTCTTCTGTGTTTGAGTTTTGATATATATAAAAAATCAAATAAAAAAATTTAAAAAAAAGAAAAAGAACGGGGGATTACCTGAGAACGGGAGAAACAAACAGTGTGTAGGTTCAACAAAATGAGGAGAAGTTCTCACTGATCTCTGCACATACCATCAACAACAAACTTAAATTAATTCATTGATATAAAAAAACAAAGTAACAAAAGAAAATAGCCTGCATAATGGAGGTAGTACCCTTTCACCCAGCAACACTCACAACACTCACAGTACCCTCTCACTCAAACGTCCCTTATTATAACAACTTGTAACATTGCACTCTTCCAATAATAAATTGACACGTCATTATATACTACACTCTCCACTACTCTATTGTCTACTATAAAATTTTACAAATAAAATTACTTAACTAACTTCGTCTTATTTTAAAAAGCATAATGTTTTTTATTTTCTTTTATTTAATATATAAAAAATCTCATATATAATATTTAAATGATTATTTGTCAATATATCATCTCTTATATAAATCATATTATTATTTTCATGTTAATTCTATAAATAAATCATTTTTAAGAAATCATTTGTTACTAATTATTAATCTAATTTAATTTTATACAAATTATAAATTATCAGAGAATGTTCGCAGTATAATTTAGATTCATCCAATTCCAAAAATAATAAGATGTAGAAAATTGTTTTTTCGTGTATATATATACGAAGTTATTTGCTACTTACGTTATGTTTAGTAGCAATGAACTTTGATGATTAGTAATGAATTTGTTTCATTTTGTGCATTCTTCTGTGTTTGAGTTTTGATATATATAAAAAATCAAATAAAAAAATTTAAAAAAAAGAAAAAGAACGGGGGATTACCTGAGAACGGGAGAAACAAACAGTGTGTAGGTTCAACAAAATGAGGAGAAGTTCTCACTGATCTCTGCACATACCATCAACAACAAACTTAAATTAATTCATTGATATAAAAAAACAAAGTAACAAAAGAAAATAGCCTGCATAATGGAGGTAGTACCCTTTCACCCAGCAACACTCACAACACTCACAGTACCCTCTCACTCAAACGTCCCTTATTATAACAACTTGTAACATTGCACTCTTCCAATAATAAATTGACACGTCATTATATACTACACTCTCCACTACTCTATTGTCTACTATAAAATTTTACAAATAAAATTACTTAACTAACTTCGTCTTATTTTAAAAAGCATAATGTTTTTTATTTTCTTTTTTTTAATATATAAAAAATCTCATATATAATATTTAAATGATTATTTGTCAATATATCATCTCTTATATAAATCATATTATTATTTTCATGTTAATTCTATAAATAAATCATTTTTAAGAAATCATTTGTTACTAATTATTAATCTAATTTAATTTTATACAAATTATAAATTATCAGAGAATGTTCGCAGTATAATTTAGATTCATCCAATTCCAAAAATAATAAGATGTAGAAAATTGTTTTTTCGTGTATATATATATACGAAGTTATTTGCTACTTACGTTATGTTTAGTAGCAATGAACTTTGATGATTAGTAATGAATTTGTTTCATTTTGTGCATTCTTCTGTGTTTGAGTTTTGATATATATAAAAAATCAAATAAAAAAATTTAAAAAAAGAAAAAGAACGGGGGATTACCTGAGAACGGGAGAAACAAACAGTGTGTAGGTTCAACAAAATGAGGAGAAGTTCTCACTGATCTCTGCACATACCATCAACAACAAACTTAAATTAATTCATTGATATAAAAAAACAAAGTAACAAAAGAAAATAGCCTGCATAATGGAGGTAGTACCCTTTCACCCAGCAACACTCACAACACTCACAGTACCCTCTCACTCAAACGTCCCTTATTATAACAACTTGTAACATTGCACTCTTCCAATAATAAATTGACACGTCATTATATACTACACTCTCCACTACTCTATTGTCTACTATAAAATTTTACAAATAAAATTACTTAACTAACTTCGTCTTATTTTAAAAAGCATAATGTTTTTTATTTTCTTTTTTTTAATATATAAAAAATCTCATATATAATATTTAAATGATTATTTGTCAATATATCATCTCTTATATAAATCATATTATTATTTTCATGTTAATTCTATAAATAAATCATTTTTAAGAAATCATTTGTTACTAATTATTAATCTAATTTAATTTTATACAAATTATAAATTATCAGAGAATGTTCGCAGTATAATTTAGATTCATCCAATTCCAAAAATAATAAGATGTAGAAAATTGTTTTTTCGTGTGTATATATATATATATATATATATATATATATATATACGAAGTTATTTGCTACTTACGTTATGTTTAGTAGCAATGAACTTTGATGATTAGTAATGAATTTGTTTCATTTTGTGCATTCTTCTGTGTTTGAGTTTTGATATATATAAAAAATCAAATAAAAAAATTTAAAAAAAGAAAAAGAACGGGGGATTACCTGAGAACGGGAGAAACAAACAGTGTGTAGGTTCAACAAAATGAGGAGAAGTTCTCACTGATCTCTGCACATACCATCAACAACAAACTTAAATTAATTCATTGATATAAAAAAACAAAGTAACAAAAGAAAATAGCCTGCATAATGGAGGTAGTACCCTTTCACCCAGCAACACTCACAACACTCACAGTACCCTCTCACTCAAACGTCCCTTATTATAACAACTTGTAACATTGCACTCTTCCAATAATAAATTGACACGTCATTATATACTACACTCTCCACTACTCTATTGTCTACTATAAAATTTTACAAATAAAATTACTTAACTAACTTCGTCTTATTTTAAAAAGCATAATGTTTTTTATTTTCTTTTTTTTAATATATAAAAAATCTCATATATAATATTTAAATGATTATTTGTCAATATATCATCTCTTATATAAATCATATTATTATTTTCATGTTAATTCTATAAATAAATCATTTTTAAGAAATCATATGTTACTAATTATTAATCTAATTTAATTTTATACAAATTATAAATTATCAGAGAATGTTCGTAGTATAATTTAGATTCATCCAATTCAAAAAATAATAAGATGTAGAAAATTGTTTTTTCGTGTATATATATATAGGAAGTTATTTGCTACTTACGTTATGTTTAGTAGCAATGAACTTTGATGATTAGTAATGAATTTGTTTCATTTTGTGCATTCTTCTGTGTTTGAGTTTTGATATATATAAAAAATCAAATAAAAAAATTAAAAAAAAAGAAAAAGAACGGGGGATTACCTGAGAACGGGAGAAACAAACAGTGTGTAGGTTCAACAAAATGAGGAGAAGTTCTCACTGATCTCTGCACATACCATCAACAACAAACTTAAATTAATTCATTGATATAAAAAAACAAAGTAACAAAAGAAAATAGCCTGCATAATGGAGGTAGTACCCTTTCACCCAGCAACACTCACAACACTCACAGTACCCTCTCACTCAAACGTCCCTTATTATAACAACTTGTAACATTGCACTCTTCCAATAATAAATTGACACGTCATTATATACTACACTCTCCACTACTCTATTGTCTACTATAAAATTTTACAAATAAAATTACTTAACTAACTTCGTCTTATTTTAAAAAGCATAATGTTTTTTATTTTCTTTTTTTTAATATATAAAAAATCTCATATATAATATTTAAATGATTATTTGTCAATATATCATCTCTTATATAAATCATATTATTATTTTCATGTTAATTCTATAAATAAATCATTTTTAAGAAATCATATGTTACTAATTATTAATCTAATTTAATTTTATACAAATTATAAATTATCAGAGAATGTTCGTAGTATAATTTAGATTCATCCAATTCCAAAAATAATAAGATGTAGAAATTGTTTTTTCGTCTATATATATAGGAAGTTATTTGCTACTTACGTTATGTTTAGTAGCAATGAACTTTGATGATTAGTAATGAATTTGTTTCATTTTGTGCATTCTTCTGTGTTTGAGTTTATATATATATAAAAAATCAAATAAAAAAATTAAAAAAAAAAAAGAACGGGGGATTACCTGAGAACGGGAGAAACAAACAGTGTGTAGGTTCAACAAAATGAGGAGAAGTTCTCACTGATCTCTGCACATACCATCAACAACAAACTTAAATTAATTCATTGATATAAAAAAACAAAGTAACAAAAGAAAATAGCCTGCATAATGGAGGTAGTACCCTTTCACCCAGCAACACTCACAACACTCACAGTACCCTCTCACTCAAACGTCCCTTATTATAACAACTTGTAACATTGCACTCTTCCAATAATAAATTGACACGTCATTATATACTACACTCTCCACTACTCTATTGTCTACTATAAAATTTTACAAATAAAATTACTTAACTAACTTCGTCTTATTTTAAAAAGCATAATGTTTTTTATTTTCTTTTTTTTAATATATAAAAAATCTCATATATAATATTTAAATGATTATTTGTCAATATATCATCTCTTATATAAATCATATTATTATTTTCATGTTAATTCTATAAATAAATCATTTTTAAGAAATCATTTGTTACTAATTATTAATCTAATTTAATTTTATACAAATTATAAATTATCAGAGAATGTTCGCAGTATAATTTAGATTCATCCAATTCCAAAAATAATAAGATGTAGAAAATTGTTTTTTCGTGTATATATATATACGAAGTTATTTGCTACTTACGTTATGTTTAGTAGCAATGAACTTTGATGATTAGTAATGAATTTGTTTCATTTTGTGCATTCTTCTGTGTTTGAGTTTTGATATATAAAAAAAATCAAATAAAAAAATTTAAAAAAAAGAAAAAGAACGGGGGATTACCTGAGAACGGGAGAAACAAACAGTGTGTAGGTTCAATAAAATGAGGAGAAGTTCTCACTGATCTTTGCACATACCATCAACAACAAACTTAAATTAATTCATTGATATAAAAAAACAAAGTAACAAAAGAAAATAGCCTGCATAATGGAGGTAGTACCCTTTCACCCAGCAACACTCACAACACTCACAGTACCCTCTCACTCAAACGTCCCTTATTATAACAACTTGTAACATTGCACTCTTCCAATAATAAATTGACACGTCATTATATACTACACTCTCCACTACTCTATTGTCTACTATAAAATTTTACAAATAAAATTACTTAACTAACTTCGTCTTATTTTAAAAAGCATAATGTTTTTTATTTTCTTTTTTTTAATATATGAAAAATCTCATATATAATGTTTAAATGATTATTTGTCAATATATCATCTCTTATATAAATCATATTATTATTTTCATGTTAATTCTATAAATAAATCATTTTTAAGAAATCATTTGTTACTAATTATAAATCTAATTTAATTTTATACAAATTATAAATTATCAGAGAATGTTCGCAGTATAATTTAGATTCATCCAATTCCAAAAATAATAAGATGTAGAAAATTGTTTTTTCGTGTATATATATATACGAAGTTATTTGCTACTTACGTTATGTTTAGTAGCAATGAACTTTGATGATTAGTAATGAATTTGTTTCTTTTTGTGCATTCTTCTGTGTTTGAGTTTTGATATATATAAAAAATCAACTAAAAAAATTTAAAAAAAAAGAAAAAGAACGGGGGATTACGTGAGAACGGGAGAAACAAACAGTGTGTAGGTTCAACAAAATGAGGAGAAGTTCTCACTGATCTCTGCACATACCATCAACAACAAACTTAAATTAATTCATTGATATAAAAAAACAAAGTAACAAAAGAAAATAGCCTGCATAATGGAGGTAGTACCCTTTCACCGAGCAACACTCACAACACTCACAGTACCCTCTCACTCAAACGTCCCTTATTATAACAACTTATAACATTGCACTCTTCCAATAATAAATTGACACGTCATTATATACTACACTCTCCACTACTCTATTGTCTACTATAAAATTTTACAAATAAAATTACTTAACTAACTTCGTCTTATTTTAAAAAGCATAATGTTTTTTATTTTCTTTTTTTTAATATATAAAAAATCTCATATATAATATTTAAATGATTATTTGTCAATATATCATCTCTTATATAAATCATATTATTATTTTCATGTTAATTCTATAAATAAATCATTTTTAAGAAATCATTTGTTACTAATTATAAATCTAATTTAATTTTATACAAATTATAAATTATCAGAGAATGTTCGCAGTATAATTTAGATTCATCCAATTCCAAAAATAATAAGATGTAGAAAATTGTTTTTTCGTGTATATATATATACGAAGTTATTTGCTACTTAGTTATGTTTAGTAGCAATGAACTTTGATGATTAGTAATGAATTTGTTTCATTTTGTGCATTCATCTGTGTTTGAGTTTTGATATATATAAAAAATCAAATAAAAAAATTTAAAAAAAGAAAAAGAACGGGGGATTACCTGAGAACGGGAGAAACAAACAGTGTGTAGGTTCAACAAAATGAGGAGAAGTTCTCACTGATCTCTGCACATACCATCCACAACAAACTTAAATTAATTCATTGATATAAAAAAACAAAGTAACAAAAGAAAACAGCCTGCATAATGGAGGTAGTACCCTTTCACTCAGCAACACTCACAACACTCACAGTACCCTCTCACTCAAACGTCCCTTATTATAGCAACTTGTAACATTGCACTCTTCCAATAATAAATTGACACGTCATTATATACTACACTCTCCACTACTCTATTGTCTACTATAAAATTTTACAAATAAAATTACTTAACTAACTTCGTCTTATTTTAAAAAGCATAATGTTTTTTATTTTCTTTTTTTTAATATATAAAAAATCTCATATATAATATTTAAATGATTATTTGTTAATATATCATCTCTTATATAAATCATATTATTATTTTCATGTTAATTCTATAAATAAATCATTTTTAAGAAATCCTTTGTTACTAATTATTAATCTAATTTAATTTTATACAAATTATAAATTATCAGAGAATGTTCGCAGTATAATTTAGATTCATCCAATTCCAAAAATAATAAGATGTAGAAAATTGTTTTTTCGTGTATATATATATATATATATATATATATATATATATATATATATATATATATATATATATATATATATATATATATATATATATATATATATATATATATATATATATATATATATATATATACGAAGTTATTTGCTACTTACGTTATGTTTAGTAGCAATGAACTTTGATGATTAGTAATGAATTTGTTTCATTTTGTACATTCTTCTGTGTTTGAGTTTTGATATATATAAAAAATCAAATAAAAAAATTTAAAAAAAAGAAAAAGAACGGGGGATTACCTGAGAACGGGAGAAACAAACATTGTGTAGGTTCAACAAAATGAGGAGAAGTTCTCAATGATCTCTGCACATACCATCAACAACAAACTTAAATTAATTCATTGATATAAAAAAACAAAGTAACAAAAGAAAATAGTCTGCATAATGGAGGTAGTACCCTTTCACCCAACAACACTCACAACACTCACAGTACCCTCTCACTCAAACGTCCCTTATTATAACAACTTGTAACATTGCACTCTTCCAATAATAAATTGACACGTCATTATATACTACACTCTCCACTACTCTATTGTCTACTATAAATTTTTACAAATAAAATTATTTAACTAACTTCGTCTTATTTTAAAAAGCATAATGTTTTTTATTTTCTATTTTTAATATATAAAAAATCTCATATATAATATTTAAATAATTATTTGTCAATATATCATCTCTTATATAAATCATATCAATATTTTCATGTTAATTCTATAAATAAATCATTTTTAAGAAATCATTTATTACTAATTATTAATCTAATTTAATTTTATACAAATTATAAATTATCAGAGAATGTTCGCAGTATAATTTAGATTCATCCAATTCCAAAAATAATAAGATGTAGAAAATTGTTTTTAGATGACAATTTAAAATTTTTTTAATCCAAATCCATCCAATTTAAAAAGTTTATTTTTAGATAGTTTTTAAATATCTTAATATATACTATAACAAAAGTAACATGTGGCATTTCCATTCCATTGAAATATGACTACATAGAAAATGGAAGTGTTTGTCACCTTATAACCACCTTCTCTTTTATAGCTACATGGAAAATGGAAATTTTTGGAATCTTCATTGACAAAGTAAGAAAAAACGTCTAAAAATAGTGATCGGAGGAGCAGCACAAGGACGTGATCTTGAGCTCCGCTTCAATTGGAACCCATTGCTTTGATTCTCCAAACAACTTCTCACCAAGCAACTTCTCTCACTCTGTGCTCTCACTGAGCAAACGTGCCTCACTCTTTTGTAACAACTTTTGCATTGCATTCCACTAGATATAAAAGGACGTGCCTCACTCTTTTGTAACAACTTTTGCATTGCATTCCACTAGATATAAAAGGATGTCAGTTATCTACATTCTCCACTCTTCTCTGGTCTGTTATTCCAATACTAGGGATATCCACCCATGTGGCAGGACTGTTTTAGGCATATTTATTTTTAAAATTTAAAAAAGATAAATAATATTGTTTAATTAAAAAAGTTTATTATTTTTAAATAAAAGACATATTTTAAATTATATACAGATTATAATTATAATTATTATTTTAAATTATGATATCATTTATAAAAATATTTATACAATCATTTAATTTTATAAATATCAACTATGAACATAGTATTTATAATTAATTGTATAAATAAATATTAGTAACATAAATAAATACATTTACCCGTGTTTGAATTGATACATTATTTAAACATATTTACCTTATTTTTTTTAACTCTACAAAAATTGTAATAACCCTTAGGTTAACAAAATTTAATGAGAATGAATAGAAAGAAAAACAAAATTGCTCATATATTAATCAAATTATTATAGCAATAATATATAGAGTTTAATTGAAATACATTGAGACAGTGCATAACAATTAATCTCTAATATATAACCTTGCTATTTATAACTTATTACATCAATAAGTTATAATACTCAAATTATTACATAAATAATATATAGTCCACCTTCCTATTTTAAAATTGAGTTGGATTGATTTGGATTTAAACACTCCTATATATTATAATATACTATTTATAACTTAATATACAAATAATTATAATATATTAATAATACTTGTATACTTTATCATTTTTATGTCGTTTTTATATAAATAAATGAGAGTGTCTCTCGCCTCTTTCTTCTCTACGTGTTTTATCAACCATGAGTGATAATCTGAACTTTACAACTCGATAAACTATTAACATTTTAACTTATGTATAACAATGTACCTCCACCATAGAGTTATGCATAAATTCAGCAGTCATTCCAAGTATAGCAGCACATTCGGAATCCCAGAATACAAATCGATATTTTGATTCACCATTGCTAACATATATCTCAATCTTGTACCTATAGTATTTTAAACGAAGAAAATAATATGATTAATAACAAATCCATTACCAAATTTATTTGCAATTCATCTAGATTATATGTACCTTGGTATAGGCTGTTCGACTTTTTGCCCACATGAACATTCATAAGCTTTTTCAGGATTAGGTGCCTTCGAAGAACACCTTGTGCAGCCATAATAAAACCATCCATACTTTGAGACAACAAATTTCAATGTGGTTGCTACAGTAACACATAAAGTTTCCTAAAAGCAAATAAAAAATGATATTAATTTCAAAAAGCAAACAATATAATTGTAATAGTAAAGCTAAATTCGGCTCTATAATATATAAAAGTTAATTACCACCATAATTACTTAATTACCCTAATTACAATCCATAATACAGCTAATTTCATGTTCCTATAAGTAATTTCGTACTAAACTCTATTTAATACTCTAACTAAACTCTATTTAATACTCTAACTAACTCTACCATTTTACAATTTAATAAATTTGCCTCGACAACATAAAAATTGATACAACTATATATTATATAAAATATAATTAAAAAATTGATTCAAATATATCAAAATACATTAAAAGAGAGTTTTTCATTGGGTAAGGTGATGTATGATATGAGTAATTTCCAATGGGTGAATTATTTTATGGATTTGGGATAAAAAGAGAATCTTGAAATCTTGAATTATGGTGTGGATTTGGAATAAGAGGTGGATTTCCAAAATATGGGGTGTTTTGTTGATTTGGGATACAAAGAGGACTTCCATCATTTTGCATAAAATTGGAGCATGTGTTATGTTGATTGAGGTTCATTTTCAAATGAAATGTGTACACAAAAAAATTAAAATTAAATAAAATAAATTGGTCAAATTTAGACTAGATGTGAGTGAAAAATGTGATAAAATAAATTACCTATTTATACTACTAAAAAATATTACCGTTATTTTATTGTTGTTGCAATCTTATCATTCCAAAATAAAATCAATATCCTGAAATCAAATTAGTTATTATTGTAGTTTTTTTGCCAAATATTATCGTTGCTTGATTTTCTTTAAATGACAAAATGAATTTTTTTTAATAATAAATATTACCGTTATTTTATTGTTGTTGCAATCTTATAATTCCAAAATGAAATCAATATTCTGAAATCAAATTAATTATTATTGTAGTTTTTTTGCCAAATATTATCGTTACTTGATTTTCTTTAAATGACAAAATGAATTTTTTTAATAATAAATATACTGATTTTTTAAGTGGTCTTTCTGAGATGTAAAACCGAGAATATGAAAAGAGGGAGAAGTAATATGAAACGGTTTGATGAAAATTAGGGTTTTATTTAATTGAATAAATTGATATTATTATATTTATTAATATTTATTATCATCATTATTAATCCCATTTACCCACTTAATAACTCAAAATATTCCAAAACCACTATTCCAAATCCCATTTACCCACATAAAAAAACGCCTTTTCCTATTTCTTGCACGTCGAAAATTTCCTTGGGAACACAACCGTCTTCATGCCTTCTTCTTCAAGAATGCTGCCAATCAGATCGATGTTATATATGTGTAACATCAAAGATTGGATCCTTTTCAGCATTTTGCCACACACCTCTATCAAATTTATATACTCTTTTTTTTCCAGGTTATTAGGTTTGTAATTTTATAGTCATCTAAATTTGCAGTTACATTAATTTTTGAATTTTTTTTCAGTGAAAATGAGTAGAAAGGTTGATTCCGTGAAAGACATCAATGACTCAAAAGAAACTTGGCGTCTTGCTGTTCGAATAATGGATGTTTGGAGTGTTGTGAATAATAAGGGTATTGAACATTTGGAGATGATTGTTATGGATTCCTTGGTAAATTGCTTTTCTTTTTTTAAGTATAGATTTTTGTATGATAGTTAGTAATTACAACATAATGCTTTTTTGTATAACATAAAAAGAAGATTATCTTTATTTTGTTAGGGTGATCGGATTCAGGTCCTTATTCGTCATGACCATTTACTGAAATGGAAAGAGGTCATTAAGGAGAATATGACCTGCATTATAAACAATGGCAGTGTCTATAACAATGATATTCAGTGGAAGGTATGTGATCATTCAAAAAAAATTGTGTTTCTTGGTGGTACCACAATGAAGGCAATCGAACTTCAAAATATTCCACCTAAAGGATATTTCTTTAAAGATTTTGGTGAGATACTTCAAGGCAAATGCAAAACCGATAGACTGGAAGGTAATTTAAATTCTATTATAACTTATATAACTTATATATTTGCAAACACATTCAATAATGAACCTTAATTTAATGTAGATATTATTGGTGCTGTTAGTGAGATAAACCATATCCAATCCAACACTCCGGGGAAGAAAGTTGTTGTTTTTGTTGTGTTGAAAGATTTGAAGTAATGCGCATTGTTTTCATAACTTATGTGTTTGATAAATTTATATATTTTGCATTACTGAATCCCATCATATAATATTGTTTATTTATATTGCAAAATAGGGGTAATTGCATAAATTGCAATTTATGGGAAATCTATGGATCAAAATTTTTGGCTTACTACAATGATCCTAAAAACAATGGAGCTATTGTAATTCTGCTCACTCATGCAATGGTAAAAGATGGCCAAGGTATTACACTATCAGACTTTATAAATACATAGCTGATTTGTATTTTTCATTATACGTTCAATAATTTTTATATTAATTATACAATTTACAGTGTCAAATGCATGGAGTGGTTCCAAATTGTTGATAAATGAAGACATCCCTGAAATTCAAGATTTTATGCACTACAACAAACAAGACCTTAGACAGCGCTTTTTTTAGCCTTAGACAGCGCTTTAAAGCGCTGTCTAAACCTCCGCTGCTAAAGGTTTAGACAGCGCTTTTTTAAATCTTAAAAGCGCTGTCTAAGCCCCCCCCTTAGACAGCGCTTTGGCCAAAAGCGCTTTATAAGACCCTCTTATTTTAAATTTTTTAGGTATACCTTAGACAGCGCTTTTGAAAAGCCTTGTCTAAGCCCCACCCCCTTAGACAGCGCTTTGGCCAAAAGCGCTTTCTAAGACCCTCCTATTTTAATTTTTTTAGGTATACCTTAGACAGCGCTTTTCAAAAAGCGCTGTCTAAGCCCCCCCCTTAGACAACGCTTTTGCCTAAAGCGCTTTCTAATCCCCCCCTTAGACAACGCTTTTTACAAAAGCGCTGTCTAAGGTATACGAAAATTTTTGAAGCTTTTGTTTTAAACCACATTTTTTCCAGGTTTATAAACCAGAATTTCTACCTGTTTTCAACCAGATTTTGACAGACAATTATCACATTTTATATATGCCATTTTGGCCTTTTTTCTACCAATTTTTGGCTAACAAATATATATATATATACCAATTCAAACCAATTTTGCCTTAAATGTATCAAAATATATACAAATTTATGTACACATTTACAAGTCATTACATATACTACAAATGTACACATTAATTACACAAATTTATGAACAAACATTGAGCTCTATCATGAATTGACACCACTCCTCTTTGATTTCGTCCACTTGATCCTTTGTATAAAATGCACACTTGAATTCCTCAAAGTACTACATAATAATATAACATATTTTGAATTAATTCCAACTATTTAATTATATGAGATATGTGTAAATATAAAAATAACTCATAAGTTAGAAATACATACATCGGTGGGAATCTTTAATCGGCCCAAAGCAAGAGTATCTCGCATAAACCTCAACATGAAATACCCGCAATCTATTTGATTACGTTGTTGAGGACACTACATATGAAAAAAAAAATATGGATTATAAATCCTAAGTTTCCTTTGGGAACGGGCATTGGTTCATTTTTACATGCATATTCACTCTTTGGCAGTTCTCCCTTATTAAGACTTTCAATGAGCTCCTGACAGATGAAATGGTAGCTATGATTTACATTTGATCATATGCAATAGTAAAACTAGTCATGTCATAATTAAACAACAATATTTCTTACCCAATTTCCTTACCGTGTTTAAATCAGATTTTTCTCATACAGTTCCACAACAACAAAACTTTTCTCATTAGGTATGGTTCATAGATGGATTTTCATATGTTTACCTCCACTTGTCCCAATTCAATCTAATATACTTTGACATATAGAGAGGAAAAATTTATTGGAAGGCAAGTGTGAAACTCTGAACAAATCAACTATTGACATTTTGTGATAAATATAGTGGAAAAACTATATATCGTGTAACTTCTAAAATCTAACTAAATTAAACATGCAAGGTACTAGGAGCTCGCATGTTTTACTAAGCAATGATAGGCAGATCAATCATCTTGCAAATGTCTTTTACATTTTTATATTGTCAAAGCTAATGACTGTAAATCTCTCATGATGCACTAACATTATAGCACTTTTTAAGAAAGAAAGGCATAACTTTTCCTGTACAAGGATCCACTATGATGGGTTATAGAGCTCCTAGATTATATTAGAAAAAAATGTTACTTTCTCTTTCTAATATTCATGGAACTCGAGAGAACTCAAATCCGAAGATATCACTCCACACACAATAAATTTGGAAATGAAAAGCTTGCATGATCTTTAGTCGTACCTCTACAACGGGATAAAATCGAAATAGTGACCATGTTTCTTCCTCTTCGTCAGTACGATCTTTGTGTGCTGCTTGCGTTGTCTATGAAAGAAAAAAAGTTTTAATTTTATAGATAATTTGATGCGAAATAAAGCATTCAGACAGGGGCATGAAATAGAACATTTTGCAATACAATACCACCCTCAGCTTGAAATATCTAATATCCTTAATGAAAAGGAATCCATAAATAATATATTTTTATTGTTGTTTCTTAAGTATATAAATCCTCACTTGACATATTTGTTTATTTATTTTACTTCTATCAGCACGAAATGAATATATATGTTTACCTTCTGGTTACTGAACTTCAGTGAGAAAGCACCAGCAGCAGCAGATGCCTTCTTTGTTGATGATCCCGCCAGCAGTTGCATATTACTGATAACTTTCATGTCATCGGGTGATAGTTTTGCCAACTAGTTAGATAAACAAAACCATCAATAACGTTTGCTTACTACAGTTTTTTTTCTTTGAGTTATAGTATTGCATTCATTCATAGATGCTGACTGCCTAAAAAAAATCAGACTGGACCTTAGAAATCAAACATATCAAGCAATGTAACAGGCAACCTACTTTTTCCTGAGTCGTAGACGCCTCATCCAAATTTATTTATGATGCAACTATAAACAAAGAGATCCATACCCCATATACAGAGATAGTTTTCAAAATAAGACATGAATATCTTGCAATTCAGAGCTTAGCACAGTCGCAGAAGTTTAATTCAGTCAATTTTTGCTACCAATCTTCTAAAGAACATGAATCTGATCAGAATTTGAACATCTTTACTGGTTTCGGAGTCAGGAAAAGCAGGAATATCAAGCATATTTTAAAATCATAACCTAGTAAAGAAACATAATTTGTAGAATTCATGAACCATGTAGAATTCATAGGTGTTGGTATCAACCTGCATTAGCTTTAAACCTTTGTCACCCTCAAACTTTTGAGGGTAGACAGATGCATAGATCATCAACAACCGCAACTTATATTCAGGAGTTGTATTCTGCACGCGGGAAATTCTTTTATAAGGAAATTGTACATAATGTGTTAAGATGCATATTATATTGCCTAATCGGAGATATGGATTCAGTACAAGACCTGCTTTGTTCTTAAAAAGTTAATAACGTCCTTGGCTGCAGTATCCCCAAAAACAAGATCTTGCTCCAACTATCCAAGCTCTCGAAGAGCTGCGTCTCTGATGATTGTGTTGATCTTTCCAGCTATCTACTTTGAATTAATAAAAAGCAGAGTGGTCTGAATAGAAATGTGTTTCTTTTGTTTTGTTGCGAGCCATATCAACTTAAAAGAGTTATATGTTACAGCTGTTTGTGTGTCTTGGCGGGCACAGCATATCGAAAATTATGCAATTTCAGTCCTCTTACATTCCATCAACCTGCACGTTTCAATAACAGTTTAAAAACCACTTTCGGAATTGCAACTAACAGAAAAGGCCAGGACAAAAGTTCATACCACCCTGCAAACTATAACAGAAGTTCTTAATTCATACCAGAAACGGAATAGACCAATTGTCATAACAACATACCATTATACAAGTCCACGATAACATTATATTCATAATTCACAAAACTAACCAATATAACAAAACAAAGCCAAATTAAGTTACACATCCACTCAAGTCCAAATTGAAACTAACATTTTGATTTGTAACTAACCATTGCATTTCATATAAGTTTAGCATTAATTTCATGAGCATTGTAACAGATTTTGAAGGATATATAAACGAAATTCCAGTTTCACAAAAGCAATTTTCTTCATCCATTCCAATTTTTAAAGATTCACTCATTCACAAAATTCCAGTTTCACAGAAGAAATTCTTCATTCATTCATGAAGCAGAATTGTCATATATTCATCCATGAATTTTCCACAAGTCAGAAACGGCACAAATCAAAAGTTTTAGAACATACATAACAACGCCACAGTTAGCATTCCACAGGAAAATAAGTATACCCTTAATTAAATCCTAATAATTACACATAGACATCATTGAAACTCGCTAATAAAAAATTACCAAAAGTGCAAGAATTAACCGTGGCAGCCCACCCCAATTCGGTACAGATGCAAATTCTGAAATCAGTTCGAAACCAAGGTAGTACATCCTGCATAATTATCACAATAGAACGAATGTTGTAAGTTAACATTAACCAATATAACTGAATCTAACATAATCATGTAATACCGTCACTAACCCTACTTCAAGTTATTAACATGGTTTTCTAAACAACTCACAATTCAAACCATTCAAACAGCTTTTTAACAACATAGCAGTATGTTATAACCATCGTAAACGACATTTTAATCGAGTTTTACTAAGTATCGGTGGCAAAATTCTCAATTAACTTCAAATCCATTACAATTATTAAGTTGTTGGCAAGTGAGCAACTCAAAACACACTAGCTAGTGCTGTCTAAAACGAGTCGTTAGCAGATTCCCAAAATTAGTCATAACAACTTAACTGATACAACTTAACTAAAAACATAATTCAGCTAAAGAAAATAGAGTAATAACAATTGCCAAAAGAAAAAAGAAAGGCAAGTCATATCACCATTTAGAAAATCCTCGAAACCAAAGTGATCAAGACTTCCTGTAACAGTCTCTAAACCCAGCATTGAAGAAGGAATTACCCCAGGAGGCCTCTGGAACCTACAGGGAACAATCATATTACATCAAATTCAAATCACTCCCCTTTTTCAATAAAGATATTTAAGCAAAAAAATTCTACAGCAAAAGAACATCAGATATAGACCAAAGATAAAAACACCAGACCAAGAGCCATTGTTAGTAACTCACATTCACATATCATTATCAATACTTGTTTTCACATTCACATGCCAACACATTTTTAGTATACCATTGTTTTTCCTATCTTGTCCAATACATAAACTGTGATTGAAACTCCTACCATACACATTAAAACACTCACTACTTATACAAAAATGTTCCATCTGATGTTACACCAAAATTAATTATTTCGAATCAATATAAAGCTACCTAAACTTGAAAATCAGATGAATAAAATTTGAAATAGTCATACCGAGAAAGTATTTGCCTATCAAGCTCCTCCTTCAGTGGAAAAGCAGCTCCATACAGATTCACTTTGCATTGCCTCTTCATAGCTTCTTCCACTCCCCTTACCTAACAATAACACCCACATGAAAAAGGAACAAATATAACACTTCAAAAACCAAACTTGCACAGACAGAAACACAAGAAGATTACGTTCAATTAGATAGAACACTTTTAGGGTTTCTTTGATCAAAAAATTTCGAAACCCTAATTAAATACGGGAATTAGGAGCAGCAGAAATTAGATAGAGCTGTTGAAATAGAAAAGACTAGATCCAACAAAAAAGGTACATGGAGAAGAATCAAAACATGAAATTGAAAAGAAGAAAGAGAGAATGGGATTACAGATTGGAGAGATGATTCGAGAGGGTGAGAGCCAACAATGTCGCTTTTGACTCCGGGGAGTCCGAATCGAAGCACGTCGTTTTGGATACCTCCGATTTGGTGTGCAATGGTTTTAGATGCTTCCTCCATTTTTGTGTTTTTCGATCTTCACTTCTCTTTCAGTTTCAAGCTTCAATAGTCCACAATAGATCGCGGGAACAATAAGATCGCTTTATATATCAGTCTTAAACGAATTTTTTTTTAATTTAAAGACTTTAGACAGCGCTTTATCAAAAGCGCTGACTAAGGTCTATATTTAAAAGCGCTTTCTAAAAGCGCTGTCTAAGGGGGGGTCTTAGACAGCGCTTTTAGAAAGCGTTGTCTAAGACCCCCCCCCCCCCTTAGACAGCGCTTTCATTATTTTTTTGGAACATTTTCCGTGTTTTATTTTAATTTTAACTTTAGACAGCGCTTTCTTTTAAAAGCGCTGTCTAAGATGCGCTGTTAAAAGTCATTTTTGGCGTAGTGATGTCTAAGTATGGATTTTATTTATTTATTTATATTCAGATTATTATACAGAATTTTTAATTTCAAAAACAATCTTATTTCTATAGGTTGCCTACTAATGAACAGAAGGAGAAGCCTACTCAATCTGCAAAATCTCTTTCTAATTGGTCTGGTGGTTCTCAGTATTCGCCAGTAGAAAGGTTTGTTCATAATGCGAAATGTATGTCCTTAAGTCAATTATGCAAAATCAAACATGTAAGTTGAATACTATAGAGCCGAATTTATCTTTACTATTACAATTATATTGTTTGCTTTTTGAAATTAATATCATTTTTGATTTGCTTTTAGGAAACTTTATGTGTTACTGTAGCAACCACATTGAAATTTGCTGTCTCAAAGTATGGATGGTTTTATTATGGCTGCACAAGGTGTTCTTCGAAGGCACCTAATCCTGAAAAAGCTTATGAATGTTCATGTGGGCAAAAAGTCGAACAGCCTATACCAAGGTACATATAATCTAAATGAATTGCAAATAAATTTGGTAATGGATTTGTTATTAATCATATTATTTTCTTTGTTTAAAATACTATAGGTACAAGATTGAGATATATGTTAGCAATGGTGAATCAAAATATCGATTTGTATTCTGGGATTCCGAATGTGCTGCTATACTTGGAATGACTGCTGAATTTATGCATAACTCTATGGTG
Source organism: Lathyrus oleraceus (assembly GCF_024323335.1). Lineage (NCBI taxonomy): Eukaryota > Viridiplantae > Streptophyta > Magnoliopsida > Fabales > Fabaceae > Lathyrus > Lathyrus oleraceus. The sequence goes on from NW_026112421.1 coordinate 50,764, forward strand.
GAGGTACATTGTTATACATAAGTTAAAATGTTAATAGTTTATCGAGTTGTAAAGTTCAGATTATCACTCATGGTTGATATTTTATTTTTCCATTAGAATGGAGAAGATGATCCAATGGTTTATCCTGATGAGCTTGAAATGCTGTTGATTAAGAAAATGGCTTTTAGAGTTAAGGTGCAGCCAACGTTTTCCCAAGCGTCTGTTTGGAAGCTTTGTGATGATGAAGCCTTTGTTAAAGAGATTGAAAATGACTACATAGTAGAAGACGTATAATATTCACTTAATTCATGTATTATTTAAACATTTAACAAGTATAATAAATATTCGATGTTTCAATGTGCAGAATCAGTCTAAAACTGAATATGAAAAGTTGGTCCCTAACAAAGAAAATTTGGAAACTTCCGCAGTAAGTATCTTCATCTGTTAACATAATAATTTTCTATGATAAATATTGTATTATTATAATTCATTTTATATCTGACAATTAATTTTTTATATTGCAAGCAAACATTATCTGCATCTGGTGAAAATGATCAAGAATCAATCATTCTAATGACTCCGGCTAAGGATGTTGTAATTGCTGACAAGGGTGAAGAAGTTGATTTTGAAGCGTCTGGCGCTACGCAATTATCAGGCACCAAACCATCCAAGAAAGTAAAGATAGAACCATCTTCTTAATTAGAATTTTCGGAAATTTGATATTGAAATATATTTTATGAACTTTTTAGCACCAGAATGAGTTTAAGTATGAAGTTGTTAAGAACATGATATGTTTTGGTTGTAGGATGTGTTCTTACTTTTTTGAAGTGTTTATTTTGTGGGATTACAATTGACATTTATATTTCATGTATGGTTTAAAGGATGATAATGAGTATTTAATTCATGTGTGTGAAATTATTCAAAATCCTATGTTGTTATGTTGAACATTGTGTTTTGTGTGTTCTTTCAACTACAAAATTTATATGAGTATCATATCTTCAAATGTTAATAAGTATTTTAGATTGATAACAAAATACGTTGTCATCTTATGAAATATGTGTATACGACTAAATTATAAATAGATTATTGCATGTCATGTTTGGTTTCAGCATGCCTAATGGTGTTAGAAATTAAAAAAACAATTACATAAAAATTTATTATGAAATCCTTCAAAACTAATTATAGAAAACACATAGAAACACATTTTTTTACAATTTTTTTCAAAGTCTAATACATGTGTTAAAATTGCAGGTAGTTCAGAAATGTTGGAGCAATGTTTGAATCTTGCATTCAACTGAATTAAGGATTTATAAAAAAAACAAGGTATAATTATCATATACAGTGAATTGTCTTTTGATTGGTAATGGAAAATCTACATTGTTTGTTTGAAATGATTAAGTTAAACATGCAACTATACTTTTTACCAATCTCACGTCATCATATATAGTATTATAACTCAACATATTTAAATTATTTATTTGCCAAAATATAGTTGGGGGTTGAAATGAATAATTATGTCCACTGCCTCCTTTCTATTGGCTAGGTCAGTGGTGTATTAAAATAATTCATCCGTAAGATAATTAATGTTATGCATGATTTGTAATAAATCAATAAGAATATCAATTCTTTATACATTTAGTTGTACAAGAAAACGATTGTAAATAATTAAAGTGGGCTAAGAAAATGGGCCCCACTAAATCCCACTATATATTATATAAAATATAATTAAAAAATTGATTCAAATATATCAAAATACATTAAAAGAGAGTTTTTCATTGGGTAAGGTGATGTATGATATGAGTAATTTCCAATGGGTGAATTATTTTATGGATTTTGGATAAAAAGAGAATTTTGAAATCTTGAATTATGGTGTGGATTTGGAATAAGAGGTGGATTTCCAAAATATGGGGTGTTTTGTTGATTTGGGAAACAAAGAGGACTTCCATCATTTTGCATAAAATTGGAGCATGTGTTATGTTGATTGAGGTTCATTTTCAAATGAAATGTGTACACACAAAAATTAAAATTAAACAAAATAAATTGGTCAAATTTAGACTAGATGTGAGTGAAAAATGTGATAAAATAAATTACCTATTTATACTACTAAAAAATATTACCGTTATTTTATTGTTGTTGCAATCTTATCATTCCAAAATGAAATCAATATCCTGAAATCAAATTAGTTATTATTGTAGTTTTTTTGCCAAATATTATCGTTGCTTGATTTTCTTTAAATGACAAAATGAATTTTTTTTAATAATAAATATTACCGTTATTTTATTGTTGTTGCAATCTTATCATTCCAAAATGAAATCAATATTCTGAAATCAAATTAATCATTATTGTAGTTTTTTTGCCAAATATTATCGTTACTTGATTTTCTTTAAATGACAAAATGAATTTTTTTAATAATAAATATACTGATTTTTTAAGTGGTCTTTCTGAGATGTCAAACCGAGAATATGAAAAGAGGGAGAAGTAATATGAAACGGTTTGATGAAAATTAGGGTTTTATTTAATTGAATAAATTGATATTATTATTATTAATATTGTTATTTATTAATATTTATTATCATCATTATTAATCCCATTTATCCACTTAATAACTCAAAATATTCCAAAACCACTATTCCAAAATCACTGACAATATTATACCATTTTAAATGTAATGATACAGATATGCAACTTCCAATACACGTGTTTCAACCCTAAAAAATCAGTATATCCACACCTTTCACTTCAATATTTTTTGCTTATATTTGAAGCAAACTTTCCCAAAAGTAACCATCATTAATGCTCTACTTTAACATCACATCAAACCTATATCTATCATACTTTTCAATAAAGATAGAAACCAAATTTGAATAATATAATATTAATTTTTTTGAAATCTAACAAATTTATTTCATTCCCCTATAAGATTACTAAAATACAATTTTAAATTAATTCCATGTACAATATTCTGTTTGGACTCATATATATTTTTTTTAAAAAAATCATTATGTAATTGCAATTTTATAAATTCATTATGTACATTGACAATATTTTTTCTTACCTATTTATACTACTAAAAAATATTACCGTTATTTTATTGTTGTTGCAATCTTATCATTCCAAAACGAAATCAATATCCTGAAATCAAATTAATTATTATTGTAGTTTTTTTGCCAAATATTATCGTTGCTTGATTTTCTTTAAATGACAAAATGAATTTTTTTAATAATAAATATTACCGTTATTTTATTGTTGTTGCAATCTTATCATTCCAAAATGAAATCAATATCCTGAAATCAAATTAATTATTATTGTATTTTTTTTGCCAAATATTATCGTTGTTTGATTTTCTTTAAATGACAAATTGAATTTTTTTAATAATAAATATGAACCACTTAAATTGTAGGAGCGTGTGTTTCTTTATGGACATTGCAAATGAGAGAACGTTGGAAAATCTCAAATATCCAAATGCTTCTGACACAGCAACATCGATAAATGTGTAGGAACTTGGGAAAACTATAGATAAACATGCTCTAATGAAATCCCTTTAGGTTTTACGGCTATATTAATACATAGGCTGATGAAAAACTTTTCATTTCCCTATATTACACATATCCACATGTTATGTAATTGCCAATTATTTTGGAGGGAACAGACGAATTTTCGTACCAAATATATATATATATATATATATATATATATATATATATATATATATATATATATATATATATATATATATATATATATATATATATATATATATATATATATATATATATATATATATATATATAATGGAAATGATCCATTCTTAACATGTACCTTATATATTATATATTAGCATTTCAAGTATTATTCCAAATTCAAGAAATGAACTTATCATGTTGAATGAGCAAAAACTGTAAGAAAATTTTATTCAAATAAAGCCATGGCAATGTAAGTTATGTTTTTTATCAGGTGAACATTTGATATTTTTATTCACTATAAAATTATATATCTTTTGTTTTATTTATAATGATGAAGATATATAATATCTGTTATATATGTGTAATTTTTTCAGATGTATGATCAAGTATGATCATTTTGAATTATAGAGCCTGAGTGAGTACTATAAGAGAAAATATTCAAAATGGTAGATGAAGAATTACATTTTAAAACTATTTTGAGGAGGAAGAATGTTGCAAAAGCCAGAATTTATAGAAAGAGTGTTATTGATGACAAGAAATCTAAGAGGTTGAAAACTGCTCTAAAAGAAAACGATACATTTGATAAAAGACGCGACAATGACTCAACAGCTTTGAGGATACCACTATCAGAACTTTCGCCAAACATACTAAATGACGGTCGTGGTATAGCCAACGTTGAAGTAAGTCGTCAACTTCATTCGTCCTTAAAGACTAAGCCAAGTACCAATAATAATATCAGATCAAAAAGGATATCAAGCAGAAACATTACTAAATTAGGAGTTAACTTATCTAAGAGGTTTGACAATACATTTGCTGCAACAACATCAAACCAAGATCCAATACCAGAATTGCAACTCAATGAGCTTTTTGCATCTGATAGTGGAGACGATAATATGAATGATGAATCTGACGGTATATTCTTAATTATTTTTCATTTGAGTTAATTTTTTTATGATATGTCATAGAATATTACAATATTCTTAACACAATAAATGTTATGTCAAAAGGTTACAGTTCAGCAACAAATTCAAGTTTTGATGAAGATGAAATGTCTAATGGAACAGATGCTATGGAAACTTTTGAAATTACATCAGGTATTTTAAAATGATTTACTATAAATAATATTTTATTATTATGAAATACAACTCATTTAACATATGAATTAAATACTATTGATGATCAGGAGGGTATTATGATATAGGGGATCCTGTCATTGAATGTCAATATTGTGGTGCAAATATGTGGTATTCGGAAAGGAAAAACAAATGTCGTCATGCGTCCAATCCTAAATTTTCCATGTCTTGTGGATCAGGAAAAGTTCAGTTACCTTTGTTAAAACCCGCTCCTAAAGTTCTACAACATCTGTTGTTTGACAACGAATCATGTGAATCAAAAAATTTCCAACAACAAATTCGAATGTACAACGTTATGTTTGCATTTACATCTCCCGGTGCGAAAGTGGACAATCGATTTAACAACGGTAGATGCCCTCCCAATTTTCGTATCCAAGGTCAATCATGTCACCGAATAGGAAGCATGTTACCGATGCCAGGTCAAAATCCACGATTTGCACAACTATATGTTTATGACACTGAGAATGAAATTGAAAACAGAATGCATGGATTCAGGTTAGATATCTATTATTTTCCAAATTTTAAATTTATTTATTTAAGAAACTTGCAATAAACTGCTTCAACTCTTTTCATTATAGGTCAAAAAGTGGAGTTGATGTTAATATTGTGAGAAAACTATCTGAAATGTTATATGAACATAATGTTCATGCCCAATCATTTCGCATGACAAGGGACAGACTTTGTGAAGAAGGTGTTTCTGATTTAAAACTTCGTTTAATATCTGAACGAAGAAATGATGGAAGGATATATAATCAACCAACTGTATCCGAAGTAGCTGCTTTAATTGTTGGAGATGTCGACACTGCAGAAAAAAGAGACATTATAGTGCAAAAACAATTTGGCGAACTTCAAATGATAGATGAGTATCATACCAGTTATTTAGGATATCAGTACCCATTATTATTTCCATATGGTGAGGATGGATATAAACCTAATGTGACGCACCGTGATAAAGGGACAAATATTCGCCACTTCACAGACATAACACAGTCAGAACAGAACAATAAAGATATTCCTTGGGAAGAAGCAAGAAAGCGAAATCGACTTACAATAAGAGAGTGGTTGGCCTTTAGAATTCAATCAAGATCTAATGAAGCACAAACATTGTTGCGATCAAGGAGACTTTATCAACAATTTTTGGTAGATGGTTTTACAATGATGGAATCAGAAAGACTTAGGTGGCTTCGAAAGAATCAGTCAAAATTGAGGGTTGGCAAGTATCACAATTTGAATGAATGTAATTCAAATGGAGAAACGCACGGGTCAAACACAGGTAAGAGGGTTGTGCTACCTTCTTCATACGTTGGTAGTCGTAGATATATGGATCAACTATACTTTGACGGAATGGCAATATGCAGCTATGTCGGATTTCCAGATCTTTTCATTACATTCACATGTAACCCCAACTGGCCTGAAATTCAGCGTTTGCTTGGTTCTATTCATCTAAAAGCATCAGATCGTCCTGACATCATTTCAAGAGTCTTTAAAATGAAATTTGATGAGCTTTTGTCTGATCTCAAAAAGAAAAGTCTATTGGGGAAAGTTCTTGCATGTGAGTAACTTATTCCATATTCAATTAATCGTATTGTTATTTTCAAATTTATCATTCGTGTGCTGACTATTGTATATACTTTATATATTTATTTTTATAGATATGTATACAATTGAGTTTCAAAAGAGAGGATTACCACATGCTCACATCTTAATTTTCCTCCATCCATCTAACAAATATCCAACTCCAAGTGATATTGATCGCATTATTTCAGCTGAAATACCTGACCAAGATACCAATGAAGAGTTGTATAATTTGGTTAAAACTCACATGATTCATGGCCCGTGTGGATTTGCAAATCGATCTTCACCGTGCATGAAAGATGGAAAATGTTCTAAATATTTTCCAAAACAGTTTCAGCCTGAAACAATTGTTGATCAAGATGGGTTTCCGGTATATAGAAGAAGGGACAATGGACATACAGTTCTTAAGAATGGAATTCAAGTCGATAACCGGAATGTTGTTCCATACAATGCAAAGTTGTTGACAAAGTACCAAGCTCACATAAACATGGAATGGTGCAATCAAAGTACATCGATTAAGTACTTATTCAAGTACATCAACAAAGGTTACGACAAAACCACCGTTGCCATTGTACCGAATGATGATGGAACTTCCAACCAGCCGCAGAATATTGATGAGATCAAACAGTATATTGATTGTAGGTACGTTTCTAATATATCACTTGAAATATGATGTCATGCAATTTATCTATTTCAACTAAAAGTGTGCAATTTTTCTTTACATGCATGGTGTAGAAAATTTTATATGTACACTGTTTTGACTATATGTGTTATAATAAAATTTATATATTCTGTCTACAATAATCATTATATTAATTTTAAATCCATTGCCTTTCATTATATTATTTGTAGGTACGTTTCTCCGAGTGAAGCATCTTGGAGGATATTCTCCTTTCCAATCCATGGTAGAAAACCAGCTGTTGAGAGACTGTAATTTCATTGTGAAGGTCAAAATTCAGTATATTACACTGATTTTGATCGTATCAATACAGTTCTGGAAAAATCAAGTGTAACTGAATCAATGTTTACATCATGGTTCGAAGCAAATTGCAAGTATCCTGAAGCACAAAATTTAACTTACAGCAAATTTGTTTCAAAATTTGTTTATGTTAAGAAAAAAAGAGAATGGAAACCACGTCAAAAAGGTTACACAATTGGTAGGCTTATATGGGTTCCTCCAACAACTGGCGAATTGTACTATCTTAGATTGATGCTCACACATGTCAAAGGCCCCCGCAGTTATAATGATATAAAAACAGTGAATAACATAAAATATGATACTTTCCGGAATGCCTGTTTTGCTATGGGTTTTATCGGCGATGATAGAGAATTCATTGCAGCTATTAAAGAGGCAAATCATTGGGGTTCAGGTCAATATTTGAGATTACTATTTGTTCACATGTTATTATCAGGCAGCATTAACAGGCCAAGACATGTATGGAGTAAAACATGTCATCTCTTAGCTGATGGAATACTATATGCTCAACAGCGAATTGCAAACAATAGAGGTATTATTTTTCCTATATTGTGAATTTTTATTATATTTATTTGTTTGATTCTTAAAAGTAAATTTGTTTTATAGTTTACACTTATAATTACTATTGTATAAAGGTTTGAGGTTGTCGGATGAAGAGATAATGAATTTAACATTAATTGAGATTGAACGAAATCTTCAAAGGAAGAGCCGAAGTCTAAAGGAATTTGCTGGAATGCCTTATCCAAGTGGATATGTGGTTGAGCAGTTGGGAAATAAGCTCATATACGAAGAGCGGAGTTACAATCCAGTCGAACAATTGCAAGAATACAATAATTTGTTCTTAAATCTTACAGGTAAATATGTTAAATGTTTGTAAGTTTTGTCATAATTTTATAAAGTTAACTTTTAAAGTATGATTTTATCTTACAATTTTTTTTAATGTATAATTAATTTATTCACTGCATGTTTGCTATGTATTTTTTTTAAATTAGATGAGCAAAGAGGTGTATTCAAGCGAATAATGGAAGCAGTAAACAATCAACAAGGAGGCGTATTTTTTTTGTATGGATACGGTGGCACAGGGAAAACCTACATGTGGAGAACTCTAGCTTCCTACATAAGATCAAAGAAACAAATTTGTTTAACTGTTGCTTCATCGGGCATAGCTTCACTACTACTTCCAGGAGGTCGAACGGCTCATTCAATGTTCAAGATTCCAATACCTACAATGGAGTCTTCTACATGTAATATCGACAAAGGTAGTGGTCGCGCAGAGCTACTAAAAATGGCAAAGTTGATAATTTGGGATGAAGCTCCAATGGCACACAGATTTTGTTTTGAAGCGTTTGATAAAACCCTTAAAGACATAATGGGGCGTTCCAATTGTTCTGACAAATTATTTGGAGGGAAAGTAATTGTATTTGGTGGAGATTTTCGGCAAATATTACCAGTTGTACCAAGGGGCATCCGTTCAGATATAATACATTCTACAATAAATTCATCATACATCTGGGATCATTGTGTTGTGCTGAAGCTTACAAAGAACATGCGACTCCAACAAGCCGGCAATAATTCAAGTACATCTGAATTAGAATTGTTTTCTAATTGGATATTAAAAGTTGGCGATGGGAAATTGGAAGAACCGAACGATGGTTACACGGATATTCCTATTCCAAATGATTTCTTAATTTCTAACTATGATGATCCACTAGAAGCCATTGTTAGTGAAACATATCCGAATTTTCTTAACAATTACAAGAATCCAGAATTTTTCCAATCAAGAGCTATATTGGCAGGAACAATTGAAACGGTTGACATCATAAATCAATACGTTTTGGGATTCATACCAGGTATGCGTTATCCATTGTAAACATATTTATAGATACATTCATATATTTATATGTACTAACATAGATTTATAATAATAAAACTTCAAAAATTTTCCCAAAGGTGAAGAAAAGGAATATTTAAGTTCAGATTCTGTAGACACTTTTGACGGTGAAGGAAATGAAGCTTTTGATGCTTTGACCCCGGAATTTTTGAATACACTTACAACTTCCGGTCTACCTAACCACAAGATTAAATTGAAGATTGGGACCCCTATTATATTGCTTCGAAACATTGATCAACCTGAAGGTCTCTGCAATGGAACAAGGCTTATAGTTACAAGATTGGCCAACCATGTTATCGAGGCAAAGATTATATCTGGAAAGAATATTGGAGGGGTTATCTATATTCCAAGAATGGATATGACTCCAACACAATCTCCGTGGCCATTCAAAATGACTAGAAGGCAATTTCCCATAACTATATGTTATGCTATGACAATTAACAAATCTCAAGGTCAGTCATTGGATTATGTTGGATTGTATTTGCCTAGAAGTGTATTTAGTCATGGTCAACTATATGTTGCAATATCAAGGGTCAAAAGCAAAAAAGGGCTTAAGATATTAATCCATGACAAGGATAACCATCCATTGAATTCTATAACAAACGTCGTGTTCAAAGAAGTTTTTGAAAACTTATAGAACGTAAGTTTTTCATTAGTTATATTATATCAACAAATGTCGTTGTTTATTATTAGAATTTTATTGAATGAGTTGTATAAAATATACATTATGTTTTAACATTTGTTTATATGGATGTAATTGTTTTTTACGGGGTAATGAATCATCACTTCCTAAAAGGTTGCAGGCAGGTTTTGTATAAACCCAGTTTTTTAAGGACCAAAGAATTGTACGAAGTTAAATCATTTTTGTTGCTGGACTTATTTCTCACAATTTTAACTAAAATTGTGAACCTTTTGTTTCAATATCTTTTGTTGCATTAAACCTTACTGTATCAATTGCAATTAATTTCAACATTTGGTAGTATTCATTACTATATTTTAAAACAAATGAGGTTCTGGTATTTCTTTTACATGGTTTATGTATTTTGGTTAAATAATCATTTATTATGAAGGTTAATATTTGCGCTTTTATACCTCAAATTAGTAAGAGATTGGAAAATTCCATCCATTACTAAATAAATATATTTTTATTTCTTATGTCCAAAATCTCAATGATAAATGGAATGTTTATTCATAACATTAACAATGGAATGTTTATTATATATCAATATACCAATAAATTGTAAAAATATTTTTGTATTATATTTTTTGATTATTTCCTTAATATAGTATACAAAAAAATTAAGCAAATTATATTACTATAAATTAATAATGTTTTACTTTATTATGTCCCAAACTGGAAAAAGTTATTTGTGGAAATTTTTTGAACCCATTTATTGATCATTTAACATCCATTACATTAAAAAAAACTCTTATGCAATAAATTTGTGTACGTTGATCCAACCATATATATATATATATATATATATATATATATATATATATATATATATATATATATATATATATATATATATATATATATATATATATATATATAACAAAAAAATATATTATATTTTAATTTTTTTAAAATAAATTATTGCACTTGCGCGACCTGTGCGAACGCACGGGTCCTTTACTAGTTATTAATAAAAGAGACAGATCAATATTAATAAGTACATATTTTTGGTAACATTAATAATTGGTCAATTGATACTGGAAGATAAAATTTTACTTGAGATATTTTATATTACTACATAATATATATATATATATATATATTATATGTTATATATTTGTGTGGTGTGGAAAGGATAAGAAGAAGTAGGTAAGAGAGAAGGAGAGATATCAGAAAGGAAAAAGAAAAGGAAGAGATAAGAACAAGAAAGAAAGAGAAGAAAGAAGAAGAGAGAAAGAGGAAAGAAGAGCTTGGAGGAAAAACAAGAAAAACCATGGAGGATCATCATCTTCATCATCATGTCATTTTCACTATCACCTTCATCAAACTTCATCTTCAAGGTGAGTTCTTAGCTAGTATGTCTTGATCCCCAACCTTTAAAGAGTTCCAACCAATCGATTGGTTTAGTGAAATTTTGTGAGAAATCTCCCAATCATGAATTAATTCTTTGATAAATTAAAATATGCTGTCAATGGGGGTTGAACCTAGAACCTCATTTGTATGGAACAAGCTTTACCACTAGGTTAAGCTTTTATTGTTAAATATTTGTGTAAGGAATAAATGTTAACCTATATTCTTGATTAAGTTAGATTTTTAAATTATTTGAGAATTGTAACTCCGTTTTGGACGCGGACGGTTGCGTTAGAAGGATAACGTAAAGGACTATTATTATCATTCCATGTTATACTATATTATGTGATTTATAAATGCTATGAATTATATTATGACGAAAGTTAAATATTTTTGTTATGTTGAATGTGAAATAACACGATTAAAAACCTTATAAAGATGAGTGAGGAAACCCAGGAGAATAACTTGATAAATAACTTAGAAAGATAATCTAGGTTATGGAAATGAGTATACGGTGATGCTTGGACGTAACAGTACCTAGGTGTGTATTGTGGACAAGTATCCACTTGGTAACGAATCAATATGCTTTGTATGGAACATGTGTGATATATGTATGAGAATGGATCATGTTATGATGCCATGAGAATTAATATGATATCATGAGAATTGTTTGATATTTGGTGAGGAACTTTTGTTCCAAAAGTCCTATTTTGATGAGGAGCGTTGCTCCGAAAGTCCTATTGGTTATTGAGAATTAATCACGTATTCGGAATTATTTGTGATTGTGCATATACCACTTCAAGGGCTTAGGCAAAACGGTAAGTGGGGATGTGGCACCAGTGATTCGTGCCTTAATTGGGTTTGAGCCCTAACCATGGTGGACATGAGAGAGAGGTGGACACCTAAGTGGGTTAGAGTCCCATACGGTGAAAGATACTCAAAGTGGGTTCGAGTCCCATATGAGTGATGGTTCTTAAAAGTGGGTTCGAGTCCCATAGGGGAACCTGATATCCACTGTGAAAGTCGAATCATTCGGACATGCGTGAACCAAGCCTTGGCCTAGACGTAGGTCCGGTTGGGGATCGATGTTTCGTGAATCCGAATAGTGATTTTTTGAGTGGATGCACTCAAGTGACATGTTTCCATACATTGTGATTATCATGTAGTTACTCAAGTCCTAGTTACAAGGTGCGAGTGATACACAAGTAACAGAAGGTGAATGCTTGAGTTAGAATCGAGTAGGAACCCTGTAGAGCCTAGTGGACCCATAGGATAAGAGAACTCACTGAAATTATTATCTCATCCCATTATTGTTGTTATTTTTCAGGTATTCCTTGCAGATTGAATTCAGGAGAAGTTGTCTATGGATGTTTCAAGGGATGTTGTTTATCATGATCTTCCGCTATGGAGTTTTGTGCAATGAAGATGTTGCACATAGTTCTTAGATTTTTATTTGTAGGCACCATTATATAACATGTCCCATTGATGTTTTCATATTTGGACATGTATTTATATTGATGCCATTAGACACTTATGTTGGATCAGTACCAATTATTAACACTTGTATGATGTTATTCTAGATATATATTATACGGGTTGTTACATATTATACCTCAGTTGTTTAAAAAATCGACATTACAAGTTTATTAGTATTTTATTTAAATAAATTGAATGTAGTTTTTACCTCAATATTGCTCTCTCGGGTTTTCTGAAAACCGACGTGTAAACTCTAAATTATATTTTACTCAATCGTCATGTTTCATTCACTTTTTACACCCTAGCACTTTTCTTCGACTGAAACACCATTCTCTCAGTCTAACAAACTAAAACACCATATTTTCCAATGAGGAAGGAAGCCCGAACCTCAAGTCAATACTTTTCTTTGACTCTCCCATATTCTTCAGTATGTAAAACTCTCTTATATAATATTGTTGTTGTTATTGTTGTTTTTGTTATTATTTTTATTGTTGTTGTTGTTACCATCGTTGTTATTGTTGTTATTATTATTATTATTATGGTTTTTGAGACTTAAGGTACAATGTAGTGTTGTTATTTACTATTATTATTATTGTCATGGTTTTTGAGACTTAGGGTATAATATAGTGTTATTTTTCAAGTATTTGTAGTTGTTATTGTTGTATTATTTTGGAATGTTCATTTGTATTTTACTTTCAAAAGTTTTATGTTATTATAGATCATAGTTGGATGAGAGCCAATAGACTAAGTAAATAGTATGAGAATGAAGTGATTCAATTTCTTGAATTCGCAGGAAAAAAACCTTCCTAATAATAATGAGATTTTTTGTGTCCTTGTAATTTTTTTTGAAATACGTAAAAATATCCAAGAGATGTTATATTCAATCATTGTGGTTGTGATAGAATTATTCAAAATTATACGAAATGGGTATGACATAGTGAAGTGACAAAAAAAAGATTTATGTCACATAGAGTTGAAGATGATGAATTTGTGAATGATACTCTAGAAGATATGATTCTTGATATTGGAATAGATGCTTTTAAGAAAACTCACGTGGAAGATACTTTAAAAAGTGACATGGAATAGTCATTATATCCAGGATACAAATTTTTTACAAGATTATCACCTGTTTTAAGACTATTTAATTTTAAGGCAAGAGGTGTTTGGACGAATAAAAGTTTCACTGAATTGATTGAATTGTTGCAAGAAATGCTTCCAGAAGGTAACACGTTTCCGAAACGTAATTATGAGGCCAAAAACATATTGTGTCCAATGGGTGTGGACTATGTCAAAATACATGCATGTCGTAATGATTTCATATTATATAGGAAAAATTATGAAAACTTGAAGGAGTGCCTGAGGTGTGGGGAGTCACACTACAAGAAGAAGGACAAATGTGCTGAAGATGATGATGGTGTAACTAGAAAAGGGTGTTCCTTCGAAGGTGATGTGGTACCGACCGATAACTTAAAATTTTAATATATTGTTTCCTAATGTAAATGACACAAATAATACTAGGTGGCATGCAAATAAAATATTATGTGATGGAAAAATTCATGATATAGCTGATTCATCGCAATGGAAGAAATTTTATATGTTGTTTCTAGATTTTATCCTTTAGCCAAGGAACCTTGGGCTTGGACTTTCCACCGACGGAATGAACCCGTTTGGAAATTTGAGTACTAACCATACTTCATGACATGTTCTTCTCATGATTTAAAACTTATCTCTATGGTTGTGCATGAAGCGGAAATATATGATGTTATCAATGATGATTTTGAGTCCAAAATAACTAGGGAACAACATAGATGTTTATTTAATACCATTGATTGAGGATTTGATAATTTTGTGAGAGGAAGGCTTTGATGTTGATGATGTGTATACAAGTGATAACTTTAAGTTGTGTGTCATGTTGTTTTGCATAATCAATGACTTTCCTGCATCTGGGAATTTATATGCGTACAACGTCAATGGGCATAAAGCATGTCCAATATGTGAAGATGATACATCCTTCCACCAATTAAAAAAATGGAAAATATTATTTACTTTGGGCGTCAAAAATATCTAAGAACTAACCATCCATATTGTAGATTGCGGAAGGATTTTAATGGAAAGAGGAGTTTGGTATCGCTCCAAAGCCCTTATCCAGGAAGGACATTTATAAAATACAATAACACATTAATGTTGTCTTTTGAAAGAAATGACAATGGCTTGCGGAGAAAAATATTTAGAAAAAGAGGTCGGTGTTCTTTGATCTTCCATATTGGTCTATCTTCGATGTAAGACATTGTCTTGATGTCAGGCATATGGAGAAAAATGTATGTGATAGTTTGATTGAAACACTTCTAAACTTTAAAGGTAAGACAAAAGATCCTAATAAATCTTGTGAAGATATAGTGGTGATGGGTAGAGGGAAAGAGTTATCCCTAAAAGATATAGGAAATAAAACATATTCCCCTCTTCATGTCATACTCCCTCTAATATCTCATGATTGCCATCTTGATGCAACAACTTCTACCAGTGGCTATCCGTGGTATTCTACCAAAAAATATAAGAGTAACTATAACCAAATTGTGCTTATTCTTCAATGCAATATGTAGTAAAATCGTTGAACTTGTAAATTTAGATGAGTTGGAACACGAGGCTGCAATTATCTTATGTCAATTAGAGATTTTTTCCCTCCATTACTTTTTGAAATTATGGTTCACTTAATTGTTCATATAGTAAGTGAAATTAGAATTTATGATCCAGTTTATTTATGGTGAATGTATCTGATAAGATCTTTAAAGGGTATACAAAGAATCATCACCATCCGGAAGCTTCGATCATTGAACGATACATCACCGAAGAAGCTATTGAGTTTTGTATAAACTATTAATCTGAAGCAAACTCTACAGGAATTCTAGAGTCTCGTCAAGATGGAAGGTATGGTGGTAGAGGTATTCAAGTTTTAAATGTTAAAACATGTTACTAAGATCTAGTTCTTCAAGCGCGCGCGCGCACACACACACACACACACATATACATATATATATATATATATATATATATATATATATATATATATATATATATATATATATATATATATATATATATATATATATATATATTGAATAATGTTAATGAAGTTCAACCTTACTTGACCATTCACAAAAGTCTTATCAAGGAAAAATTCTCCCGAATGAGTGAAAAAATATTGTTGATAGAGCATAATAAAACTTTCATAACTTGGTTTAATGAAAGGGTTTCTAAAGAGAGTAATGCATCAGAGAAAATTAAATGGATGTTACATATGGCTATGTTTAATATAATAACTTGGAGTTCATACGATATTACTAAGTATACATTCTATACAAAATCAAAGGATGATCATAGTACTGTGCAAAATAGTGGGGTAATGGTTGAAGTTGAGTCCATGTGCTTGTCTAGTTCTAAAGATAAGAATCTTATATTGGCATCTAGAGCGTACTTTGGGGCCATTGAGGAGATTATGGAGATTGATTATATTGATTTTAAAGTGCCTTTATTTAAGTTCAGGTGGTTTGACAATAACACTGGTGTAGAAACTGATGAATTAGGATCCATATGGGTTGATCTTTGAAAGGAGACTTATATGAACAAACCATTCTTCACGGAATCCTAAGAAAAACAAGTTGTTTATGTCACTGATCCTTCTAAAACAACATGGCCAATTGTTCTATAATGAAAATATATTCTTGATAGTGATGAAAATCAAGATTTAAATTTTGATACCCCTTCTTTCGCAACACACGTACGTCTCTCATAAGAAGAAATTGATTATGATGATGATGTGCATGCTATTCATCATGATCATCAAGAGAGAATATGGGAAAACTAGTAAGTAAATTTTCTATATCACTTATTAATATATATTTACTCATTTATATTTTTATATTCTTTTTACTAAATATTTAATGTTATTGTTGTTGATGATCTTAATTGGTTTTAAATATGGTTCAAGTTATAGGTGTGTAACAACTGGTGACAAATCACAGAAGATAATTTTTAGACAGCCTACAAGACTTTTTATTTTTGTTATTGCTTTTGTTGGTTAATCATTTGTTTTAGTTTTAACTTGTTGTAAAATTATAAGGTGTACCTGTGCCATTTTGGATTTGCAAATGGTGTAAACAATACATATTTTTGGTACAATGATTCTGTTTGAGAAATTGGCAAGAGGTACAAAGTATCCGTTTTAAAAAAGGTCAAAATATGGTTATGTAATAATGTATTTGTTTCATAATGGCCAAAATATGGTTATGTAATACAGGTTCAAACCAAAATATAGAAAAAAAATAACAATGTTTTCCCCTCGATTATTACTTTAAATCGAGGTAATAATACAACTCTATTACCTCAGCTTCTGAAATAACCGAGAAGAAACGTGGGGCACGCCATCCAGTTCTGAAAAATAATAAAAATGCAAAAGTTGGGGATTAAACATAGGCGAAGAACACATTACCCCTCAGTTTTGCAATAACCGAGGGATAAAGTGGCAAGTTTTCATGACGTGTTTTGTTACCTCACCTCTGCAACCGAGGTTTAATCCCTTTCGCGTCTAAGGTAAAATGTGTATATTTGTAGTAGTGCTACCAAACCCAGGCTGTCCCTCCTCACACAACTGGCCGACACACCTTTTTCTTCCTCTTCTCTCACTTGCATTGTTCTCTCCTTTATTTAACCTCACCGTGAAACCACTTTCTTTCTCGTATCATGACAATAGAACATTCATCTCCCTCATCTCATACTAAAAGCTCTGACTCGACCTCACATTCTAAAACCATGCAGAATACCAACCCTCTCATTCATCCTGCATTCGCTATCTCTAACATCACCAATTTTATCAAAATTACCCCAAGCATTTAAAACGAACAATATAACACTTGGTATGAAATATTTAAAATCAATGCTTGTGTTCATCAAGTCATTGATCATATCATCCCAACTGAAACCACATCATATCTTAATCTCAAAGACATTGATCCTACTCTCTAGGCATGTCTTGATGTTGTTGTCGTTCAATGGGTTTATGGCAAAAATTTTGACGACCTTTTTCACACCATCATTGAGTGTGATTCAACATCGGAAAATGCATGGAAAATATTATTTAACATTTTTTTATGACAAGAAAAATTCTAGGGCTCTCTACCTAGAACAATAATTTTCTAATGCTTATATGGAGTAATTTCCTAATGCCTCTACCTATTGTCAACATCTCAAATCTCTGTCTGACCAACTCTCTAATGTCGTGTCTAACGGAAGGCTTGTTCTTCATCTCATCTCTACCCTGGCAAATGAGTATGCCACAGTGGGTTCACAAATCCATCATGGAGACCCTCTTCCACCCTTTTACAAAGATTATTCTATGATAATCTTGGAAGAAACGACCAAAGAAAAGAAAGGAGAAAATTTTATCAATAACTCTTCTTGTGTATCATGTCTTGATGATAACACAGCCTCAACCACTCTCTCTCAGCAACACAACAACCAAAACAACAGTGGTGTTAGTCATGGTGGTCGTAGCAATGGTCATGGTCGGGTCAGAAGCAACGATTATGGTGAAGGTCGTTCTTAGCATCAACAACATCAGTGGCCTTAGTCTCTCTATCAACAACCTCAGTGGATCACTCCCACTTATTCCAGATAATGGCAATAACAATGGACATATCCATGGAAACAATGGTCCACTCCACCGTGTCCATATCTTACAACTGGTGCTCCCCAATAAAAATTAGGCATACTTGGTCCCAAGCCTCGGAAAGCTCACATGGCATCTGCTCCACCTCATATGAACAGTCAACAAAGCTCATATTCTTATGCTCCGGTTAACATCCAGGTTGCTATGCATACTTTCTCCATCTCTCTTTCTAATGATCAATGGTATATGGAAAACACAACGACTTCTCATATGACAAAGATTAAAGGTAATATCACATCTTATTTTAATATGAGTAATAATATTACCGTCAGAATGGTGATCATGTTCCTGTCATTGGTTATGGACGCATCTCTACCCAATACCCTAAGATTAAAGAATGTTTTACATGCACCAAAACTTATTAAAAATCTTGTTTCTGACATAAAATTTACAATCAATAATGATGTATCTGTTAAATTTGATCCTTTTGGTTTTTCTACAAAGGATTTTCAGACATTAATGCTTTTAATGAGATGTAACAGTTCAGACTATCCTTACCATATTCCACAAGACCAAACACAACAAAAATACCACCACCTGTCTTTGTTTCTTCATCTATCGAGTTATGGCATAATCGTTTAGGACATCCAGGAGCTCATCTTTTAATTCCATTCATCAAAATAACTTATGCTATGTAATAAGTTTAGAAATGATTTCTTTTGCAACTCTTGTCCACTTGAGAAACAAATAAAACTGCTTTTTAATCTAAAAACATAGAAATGTAGTCTCATCAACACTTTCCATAAACTGTAATTTATGTTAATGTAATCTCATCAACATTTTCCTTAATCTAAAAACATATAAATGTATTGAAATGGTGAGTAGAACATAACATGGGATGGATATAAAAAATGAATTACAATTATAAAATACCTAGATTACTTGTTCATCATTAGCTTCAGTTGTGTGATGTAAATAAAATGATTTGCTTTATATTTGTTTGTATAAAGACTTATACAATATAAACAACATAAGCACGTATTTGTGGCATACCTAACAAACATCTCATTGTTGTTGTAGTTTTTCAATTGTTTCTTTTTAACCATCATGACACTTTCATTTTTCCACATTTGTTGCTATTTAAATTTGAACATAAATTTATGACCAAGTAATTTATCAAAGACCAAGGGAAATTCAAGTGGATCATCAACACCGTCCTATAAGAAATGAAAAGTAGTTGAAGAAAGATAACATACATGATGAAATGGTACTTGAAATGATAAAAATGCTATTTAAAAAAATACATCAGCACACCTCAACCATTGTTAGACAAAGTTGTGTAGTAGAGATTTCCAACAACTCGAAACACTCATGATCCCAAAATACAAAAATGGCAGTACTTCCATTATCAACAACCTCAATCTCAATTTTGCACCTAAAAAGTTCCAATATGTCATTTTAGACTTCCCTTACATGAGGTATGACATTCATTTAGTTATTATGTATTACCTATATATTTCGGCCTCGGTTGAATGGCCATCAGAACATACATATGGTAGAGAATTCCCTTTAGCTACTTTTGGACAATTGTAGCATGCTTGGTAGTACCAACCGTTTCCTGTTGCTTTCAGTTTCTTAGTAGTTTCTACGGTGACACACCATGTCAACTGATTCATGTGATATAAATGATTTAGTGGCACAATAATAACTATGATGGTCGCATGTATATATTGTATTTTAAAAAGCACGCAACCGTTTCTTGTTGCTTTCAGTTTCTTAGTAGTTTCTACGGTGACACACCATGTCAACTGATTCATGTGATATAAATGATTTAATGGCAAAATAATAACTATGATGGTCGTATATATATTGCATTTTAAAAAGCACCATATCAATACTTGCATCAGGAAGGTTTATTATATCTCACAGACAAAGAGGCGTAGCATTTGACACAAACTTATCATAAGAAGTCATTTGAGAGCCAGATGAGTTTTGTGACCACATGTTAGATTGTGTACTCATAAGTTGACTTGAACTTCCAAGTTGGGTGTCCTTTGAAACCAAAAATAGAATGTTCTTATCTGTGTCACCTTTTCAATACCATAAAACATAACAACATATTCAAAAGTAGTAAGCCACATGAAATAATACCTATTTCAAAATTCAACAATATCAGGCACGTCTTTGTTAATGATCAGATTGGTGATATTGTACGTATTCGAAATAGGCAGCAAATACTTCCCTATTTTAAAACAAACAATGTTTAATAAGCACGACATCATTATAATTGACTTAACACAATTAGTAACATCTGAAAACTATTTGTACCTTCCTCCTTCATTTTCGCATACTATAACATTATAATTGTATGACCACCGTCTTTGTTCTTTTGCATGTAGTTCATGAATTTCACAACATACGTCTCCCAAAAGGTACAGTTCAATGTGTTATTCCTAACAATGGGATATGTTATATTAACGATTTATATTGTACATTCAGAATCTTGCATAAAGCAGAAAAACTTTAAAATACATACAAATTTAATAACATTTAAACATTTATCCAAGGTCTTTTAAAATGAGGTTTACTTGTTGCTTCTTGCTTCCAGCATTCATTTGAGTATACCCAATCTCTTCAACCAGTCCAATAACATCTAACAATAATACTATAATTAATGTTCATGATATATGTTGCAAAGATAGTGTTTATATTAATAACAACTACAATAAAAAGGTTATAAAAATTGTTAATTACCACATCATATGTTGATATTAATGAAAATACATTACCTATTAAGAAATCCTTATTCCATTTTCAAGAAATAATGCCAGCAAAAGGTTTGAAGTTCAACTTTTTCCAAGAAATTTCATGCTTGTTTATATCAGAGACAAATTTCCAACTGTAAATCTTATGATGAATTGATGTTCTGAAGTTTTGAACATGAGATCATTGGTTTGAGGGAGGAAGTTCGTAATAATGTAAGTGTTGTTTATCACTAAAACCGAATCAAAGGTTGCTTTCAACGTAGTTGGTACCACAACATGAATATCTGTCCCCTACAAATACATTTCAATTATCACGTAACTGCAGTTTAAGACATAAATTTTTTGAAGTGATTTGGAAATCTAACAATACACTTACATCTGCATTGATAAATATTAGCTTCAGGTTCTCTTTGTTGTTAGATAGAACAATCCATTTGTGATGTACTTTCAAAATAATTTTCCATAATTCTTTCTTGTCATGTATTTCGACAATCTTCTCAAACGGAATTGCCATTATTTTAAGGTTGCATTTGACATATGAAAACTATATCATGTATACAGAAACACATTTGCAGATATACAAAAGAACAAAAGCATGTAAAATACAAAGGTTCATTGTCTTTTATGCTTTTTTAGAATAAACTACAACAATAATACAACATAGTATTATCATGTTTGTTAGTAGCAGAAACTAAAAAACAATGAAATCTACTTAACAAATATGAATTTCTTAGCTTTCATTTCAAATATCATACAAAAATCATTTCATTTACAACCGACATGAACAAACATTTATCAGGTCGAGAAAAACTTGAGGATCTTACCTTCATCCTCAAGAATAATAAATATTCAACAAAATAAAAGATGATGAACATGCTTCGACCAGAAACATTATAACATTCAGCAATCATAATGTAAATGAAACAACGAAGAAGAATCAACCAAAAATCTTGATGTTCGTGTCAGAATAAAAAAAACACCTTCAAAGATGAGCTGATGTTGAAGAACTTCAAGAATTCGAGAAGTTGAGGTTGGATATAGAAAAGAAAGAGTTGGAATGGGAGTGAGAAAATAAATAATTGCTATACAATCGAAAAACAAAGATTTAGGATAGATTTTCTGGGTAAGAGAGAAAACATAGAGTTGTTAGACATGTAAATTTGTTGCATTGAAAACCGCAAAAGTTGATAAATGGATTTCATATAATTCGTTTGAAACTAATATTTGATATATCCACAAAATTGTTAACAAATTCAAAGTCATTGGTAAGAAGTGTGTGACTATATCATTAGAGACAAAAATTTGGTTGAAAAAAGTATTACTTGGACAAAAAAAACCCATAATTTGATGAAATAACATTTTTTAAAAGAAGTATAACAATGGTTTTCCACACTATCAAATTTTCTTCTATGATCACTATTTACTAGTCCATTTACACATCCCAAATATTTTTGCCCATCAGATTTTTTTAGAGATACTGCTCTAATATCCTCGGAGAGTCTTAGATTCAATTAAGGTATTTTTTTCCTTTGCTGGAATATCCTAATTCTATCATATAAGATGTCGTTTCGACTCGATACAGAGAATCTCACTTTTACTGTTTGAGATACTGCTTCATCAATATGAAGAGGCTCATTTCAGATTTTTTTAGAGATACTGCTCTAATATCCTCGGAGAGTCTTAGATTCAATTAAAGTATTTTTCCCTTGCTGGAATATCTTAATTCTATCATATAAGATGTTGTTTCGACTCGATATAGAGAATCTCACTTTTACTGTTGAGATGCTGCTTCATCGATATGAAGAGTCTCATGCCAGATTTTCTTTATACTGCTCTAGCATCTTGAAAAATCTTGAGTTTTAGCTAGGGATGTCATCTCATTGCTAACATATCTCGACTATGACGTCCAAGATATTGTTCTGACGACTCCCAAAAAGTCTTGATTGTTCCATTTTACTGTGGGATAATGTCTTTTGCCATTTCTCACCGCATTTTCTTCCTGTATTTTCTTCCTTTCATTGCCTAGGACAAAATTTGGGTCTTCTTGTATTTAATTATCTCCCACCGTGAATGCGTAAAGACTACTGTCATCATCACTAACCGGTTTGAGGTAATTAAATAGGGGCAGCTGTCATACCCCAATTTTGTCCTGCCATTTGTGGTTTACCCATGATATCTCTTTGTTTCAAAGGCCTATTTGCATAAGTGTGTCCATAATCTAAAATATGGTTTGAATCTTTTACATTACTAATCCAAACTTATTTTTTTTATTAGTAAGTATTAAGAGCCATGTTATTATTTCTATGATCACTATTTACTAGTCCATTTACACTTCCCAAATATTTATACCAAGTTCTAAGTTCTTCATGGGTTCCCAAATTAAATTTGCATTTTTTAGAAACATGTATGTGTTTTTTTTAAATTAAAAGTCCCATATTTAGATTTTTGTATTTAAAATAGAATTGTGTTTTTTTTAAAATTAAAAGTCCCATGTTTAGATTTTTGTATTTAAAATAGAATTGTGTTTTTTTAAATTAAAAGTCCCATGTTTAGATTTTTGTATTTAAAATAGAATTGTGTTGTTTTTAAATTAAAAAGTCTCATATTTGGATTTTTGTATTTAAAATAGAATTGTGTTGTTTTTTAAAAATTAAAAGTCCCACATTTAGATTTTTGTGTTTAAATTAGAATTGTGTTTTTTTAAAAATTAAATTACTGTACTTAGTTTTTGTGTTTAAGATTAGAATTATGTTGTTCTTTAGATTAAGTCATTATACTTAAGTTAGAAGTGTATTGTTTTTAAAAGTTGAATGATTAGCATAAATAAATATTGAGTTAAATTTTGAAAGATTAAAAGGTGATTACATAATTAAAATTTAATTCAATAAGTCCCAAATAATCCAAACACACATTTTGTCTAAAAAAAACTAAACTAAGTAATTACAGTGAAAAAATTGCTACAAATGGAAATAGGTTCCTAATGACCAAAACCAAGCAATTAGGATGAAATCACTTTGGACTTAGTCACGAAAACAGGTTGTCTTGAAGCTTGGAGCAGCCACCTTCCATTCCATCAGGTCATCTCAGAGCTATAACCTGCAGAGAAAAACAACTTATTTAAAAAGCACTTTTTAAAAGCACTTAGAGAACTGGAAAACAACTAAAAAATTACTCAAATTAAAGCTTTACCCAGAAAATTAACCTAAACATCCAAAAAGCATGTCGAAGTTGATCTAAAACAGGAATAAATCAAATCCCACATAATCTGGGATGAGACAAATTGAAAAAAGAAAGGAGTTTTTAAGAAACTTATAAAAATTCTTCATAAAACGTTCAGGAGGGGAACAAAAAAGAGACACAGTAAGAGATTTCTTCTAAAAAAACCCTAAACCACAACAACAACAAAAAAACAACTTTTTCTCAAAAAATCCTAAAGAACAACATAAACACAATAGAGATTTTTTCAAAGAAACAAGAATAGCAACCGCACGGCAAAGTTATTTTTTTTTCAAAACCCTAAATCAAGAACAGCAACAACAGAAGCGCTTTTTTTTTCCTAAACTAGAACAATACAACAAGAACACATCAATATCATAAAAAAAACCTAAAAAACGAAAAGAAGGAGGCTTATCTGGAGAGGGGAGGCATCATCGTCGACAACTTTATTCTCTTCTCCTTCCAACAAATCGTCCAAGCACCTCCTCAACCGTAACTCCAACGACGAGTCACTCGCGATCTCTTCTCGTCTCTCGCTTTCCTCCTCATCTTCAAGCTCATCGGAAAATACGTTTTCCGTTAAGGTATAGTTGGCCTGCTCCCTCCTCAAAATTTCTCTCATCTCTTATATATTTTGCATTTTCTGACAAGAGTATATTGTGTATGTTGAGTAATGGGAGATGATGGTTGAGATTTGGAGAGGAATTGTGTTGTAGTTCTGCACTTATTTTTTTGAAAAGCTGAGAGTTAACGTGGGGGAATGGGGAGTTTTCATGAGGGTCCAGTTGTCCAATAGTCAATTGACCTTTCCAATGCATTGAAAGAAATTTTCTGCACTAATCCACATAGCCAAATAAGCCTGCCGCTTGGACTGCTGGATAATGAAGGGTTGTGTTTAAACCCAGGTTATTCAATATTTTCTTTGAGGAGAGGGGCGCCCCATTGGGCTTCGCTGGCCTTAAAGGCCCACCCCCGTTTTTTAACTGCATTTTTTTTTACTTTTTGTTTTCTTTAGTCAATATGGGCCATGATTAAGGTTTCATTTGAATTAAAAGCTTGATCCTTGTTATTAATTAGAATTCTATTAACTTAGTACACGATTTAAATTAATTAATATGTGGCACTATTATTACTCATCATTTAACATAATTTTGATTAACACATGACGTTATCAATATCTATTACATAATATAAAATTATTCACTTTAGAGATTTGTTTGAGTTATCACTTTATGTTTTATTACTCATGGGTACGAATTGTCGGTTTCACATAGGTGGTGCGTCGCAGTCACAACAAACTATTTCGATTTCATCGATTCCAAATCATTCAAACCCAATTTCAAAAATCACACAAATTCTCGATTCAAATGTCGAGCCATTTTTTTAAATACCTTTGTAAGTCGATTGTTTTTTAAAGCTTCACCATCAACCTCCTATGGCTTACTCTTGGGCTTTCTTACAATGAGACCTAGTCGGTTTTAATTTAACGATTAAATGGATTATTCTCCAAATAAATTCAATTCATTCACAAAAATGCAAATTTTAAAAACCTCGATCCGACATCGAAAGTTAAATTAAAATGCTCAATCACATCTAAACAACATTTCATTTGAAAATGAAAAGGGGGATGGTTTCGAGTTTTCAACTCCTCTCCTCGATTATTTGAATACGAGTTTTCTTACTCGGTTAGTCAAATGGTCGTCATTTCTAAATCATTTAAGTACAAACAAATCAAATCCGTTTATAACAAGAAACCGAAAGGGAGATAACTTTGAGTCTTCAATTTTTTCTCCTCGACTATTTGAATACAAGTTCTCTTACTTGGTTAGTCAAATAATTGTCATTCCTATATCAACTTTCAAACTCCTATTAAATCAAATATTTTCACAATAAGCTAAATGAAAAGGGAGTTGACTTTGAGTTTTCGATTTCACTCCTCAATTGTTTGAATACGAGTTCTCTTACTCGGTCAGTTGAACAATTGTCATTTTTACCAACTCATACTTAATCAAATCATTTTCATAACAAACTATACAAAAAGGGAGATGGTCTTGAGTCTTCAATTCCTCTTCTCAAATGCTTGGATATGAGTTGTCTTACTCAGTCATTCAAGTATCTGTCGTTCATGCTAAAATACATCAACCATACGCAAACTTATTTTCGTAATCACTCAGATGAAAAAGAAAGCGGTCTAGAGTCTTCTATTCCCTTTCCCGACTGTTACGATACGAGTTGTCTTACTCGATTATCCAAGTATTCGTTATCCGTTCAAAACACTTTAACTATTATCAAGTCCTTTCTATAATTAAGGATGAAAAAAAAGTGGTCTAGAGTCTTCTATTCCCTTTCCCGACTGTTAGGATACGAGTTGTCTTACTCGACTATCCGAGTAATCGTCATCCAACCAAAAATATCTCAACCAATCAAAACATCCAACATATTAATCCAACTTATCACTTCCGTATGACCAAAACTCTTTTCAAAAAGAACACCATTTAATCTTTTCTAATGCGTATAACAAAACCAATGCTTAAGCCTCCGCCGAGAGTAGACAAGCCAATGTTTAGCCTTTAGGATGCGATCTAAACAGTTGTTCATTAAAAAACACCAACTAAATGTAGTTCCCCGAACTACGAATGCTCTAACTTCCTTATTGCACCATAAGTATACGTAGGCAGGAGATTGTTGTATCTTCACGAGCACACTAATAAAAAACCCCCCCTTTCCCTTTCTGAGGTTCTCATCCATTTCTATTTTTTATAATTTTATAACCCAAAGATAATAAACAAAAATAAATTAACACACGAAACGCACATTAGAACTAAAAGGTTCCCGTTGAGTACAACGGACGTAAGGGGTGCTAATACCTTCCCCTTACGTAATCCACTCCCGAACCCGAATATGGTTGCGATGACCATTATTCCATTTCCTAAAGGTTTTATCGATATTTTCCTATCCCTTTGTTGGGATAAATAAAGTTCGGTGGCGACTCTATTCGAACATAATTTTTTCCGCGACCATAGCGAGGAATCTTATTTTCCGAGATGCGACAGAGATGAAGATACTATCCTAGACAAAAATTAAAAGTTAAGAGTTGAAAAGATCTGACCAATGGGATGCAATCCATAAGACAAGAATGTCAGATAGAAACTGTCGCATCCGCGAAAAACAATCGGCGTGCTAAAACAAAACAAACACAGAGCCGCCACCGTGCGTTATTTATCCCAAAAGAGGGAAAGGAAACGCTCAAAGTAAACCTGGGAAAAGCATGGTCTCGCGACCAAAGAGAATGGGATCGGGAGTCGGTTATGCGAAGGGAAGGTATTAGCACCCCTACGCATCCGTCGTACTCGACGGGATCCACGCTCAAAAGATAGAATAAGGTTGCTAAAACTGCTCACAAACATCACACACACACACACTGGAAAACAACACAGGTGGAAGAAGAGAGGAGAGGGCTCGCTAGGATATCGCATCCTATGCCTACGTATCTCATCTGGAATGAGAATCAGAGCTACCGTAGTTCGGCTCACGCACGCCAAACAAAACAAACACAGGAAACCGACTGCCAATCGCTGGACTTACGTCAGACTCCACACAAAACGGCAAACATGGAATCCGAATGCCAATCGCTGGACTTACATCAGATTCCGAACCAAACAAACACACTCAGGATACGGACAGCCAATTGCTGGGCTTACATCCATATCCTGACACACGAGAGGGTTAACAAACAAACAAGTTACTAAGGAGTCAGGCACTCGAGCCTAGTAACTGTCAAGCAAACACACACAAAAAGAAAAAAAGGTGCCCGGAGAGACCTCGCACGGTCTCATGCCTACGTACCTCATCTGGTATGAGGATCAGGGCGACGTAGTTCCCCTGAACGGGAGGAAGACTAGCCTAACCAGATACAAAG
This sequence comes from Lathyrus oleraceus, assembly GCF_024323335.1. Taxonomy (NCBI): domain Eukaryota; kingdom Viridiplantae; phylum Streptophyta; class Magnoliopsida; order Fabales; family Fabaceae; genus Lathyrus; species Lathyrus oleraceus. Next base: position 79,068 of record NW_026112421.1, read on the forward strand.
GGAGACACAAACTACTAGGGAGACTAACTCGAGCCTAGATGTTATCATGCATATCATCCCTAAGTTATGGTTTCTATCCTAACTTGCACAGGGAGCAAGCCGAACCTAAACATGCAAAGCAATCAAAGCAAACAATCACAAATAGCACACACTATATACAGACAAAGTGGGCTCACACAAGGGTTAGGCTGCAAAAGCAAGCCAATTGTATCAGGTGATGTTAGCTCTTAACCCTAACATTGAGAGTTAGGGTGAAGCAGATGAAATAGGAAGTGAGGGGTGTGCCTCACAGCTCTTATCCCTGGCCTGGGAGAGCTTTTAGGCAAAGAAAGTGTGGGTTCATATAGCTGGAACCCTTCTACACTTATGACACTAACTCAACATAGATCTTGGGTTAGGATCCACAAGGCATCAACATGTAATGTGAGCCAAGGGAAGACACACATAATAGCAGGAGGTGGACTACACACCTCTTGTGTCTGCCAATTGCCTTATCAAAGGTCTTTTCCTGCTTGGGACAAAAGTAAACAAGCACAAGCATTGCCTCTTAAGGAGGACTTCAGACAGGTGTCTGGCCAAGTAACAGGCCAGGTCTTCCAGACTACATGGAGTTAGTGAATTATACCTCAATTGGTTTAAACAACCAAGCAACAGCACAAGCAAGTTCACAATGAACTATAGCAACTAATGTACCTGAAAACAATCTAACATCATCAGTACTCAACCCAAACAGTCAAACAGACAAACTAAAAGTCAACAGTTAATTGTACACAAGCAAACAGACAAGCAAGCTATGCATCAAGGCAAAGCTCAAGCTCAATTCAAATGACTTAGAAGCCACCTACAAAACAAACTCAAGATTAGTTCAACATTGACCAATTAGTCAACTCAAGCAATGTGAATCAATTCCCTCAATGCCATATGCTCTTTGTCCTGAAAACACAACTCAAACATAAGCAAACCCCTAGGACAAAGCCTAGGGTCAAAGTGGGAGCAATAAACCAAAACAGAACATGAAAATTGGCACAAATCAAGTTCAATCAAATTAGAACAATGTACAAGTGGTCTCACATTCATATCATCAATCAATTTCATTTCACAAAGCATCTAAGGCAAAGTGTGCAATTTGAAAGCTCATTGGACCAAACAGAATGAATCAATCCAAACCCAATCAAAAATAATTCAATAAATCCCCGGAAAAATCATGGTTAAGCAGAACTCATCATAGGATCATCACACCAAATTTCAAGTCATTTGGACAAGTGGAAGCAAGTCAATTAAAATCACTAAGTCAAAGCATGTTCATACAAGCTCATACAAGGCACAAAATCATGCATCAACTTCAAGCAAGCACAAAACAGAATTGGCACAAGATAAATGCATCAAACCAAAGCCATGGAAAACTTCAAGGTGTCTAGAATCACTCCACAAAATTTCAAATTCATGTGATACATATCAAGAATTTCACAAAACATCTAAAATCACGACTCACAAAAAGTCCACAATTGGTCAAACAGAAGAGAAATCCTCAAACAAATTGGAAATGCATTCCAAAATCCACAAAAATTCACAAGTGAACCTAACATCCAGAAGAGTCAACATGCAAAAAGTCACATCAATTCAAGTTCATATGGCATGGTAATGGAAATCCACAAGTCAAGCAAGCAATGGTGTGACACACATTGTCACACCTCTATTCAAAAACTCATATCTCATCAACCAGGAATGATAAAATCACAAACTCTATACCAAAATGACCATGAACATGTCTAGTTTAAGCACAAAACATTTGGGAGGCATTGGATTAAGCATCATCATTTCACAAGCAAAATGGCAAGGTAGGTACAAATTGGACACACATGAACAAACCCTAGGCAATTTAAAAATCCACACGTGCACAAATCCTGGAAAAATCACCATAAAATTCTAGAGATCATGAGGAAGAAGGTGCAAAAAATCCCATCTCATTTGGACAAATATTGAAGGAGTTATGATTTTTGGAAGATTGATGAGGAAAATGAAATTAAAATTGAAATGGAAATGAATTTAAAGGAATTATTTAATAATAAAAAAAAGAAATGGAGCGCTGTATGATGAAATGCGGCCGTTTCATTAAATCAGGTGGCGCGTTGGGATTGGACGCATGGCTCACAAACATAAATTACATGCAAATACATGGCCTGGCAGATCAAATACGAATCTGGAAATGGATTTCTAGGGTTTATGCACGCATTCATCATGTTCATCATCATCATGAACTTTTGGTCACAGAAATTAACAAATCATACACCATTCGATTCATCTTGCAATGCACATCAACAATCTAAGTTCAATTCATCCTAATTCTAACCATGCCAAACGCATCGATCCAAATAAGTTTCATCAACCAATCTTAAAATCCAGATATCTCTCTTAATACAGCATGAAAATTCAAGATCCAAAGTTCATTATGATCAGCAATGGAGGATCTATAAGATGCATATCTTAATTACAAGAATCAAGAGTATCGAATTCCAACCTCTATGAAGATGCAGATCTGGAAACGTGTTTTTCTGGCCTTGGCAAGGTGAAACAAAACTTCCTTGATGCTTAGGTTGATGAATGGAAGGAGGATCGTGGCTCAGTTGTGCTTGATGATGCTCTAATTCTGAACTACCATTGATGAAGCTCACTTGAACAGTCCAAGAAACAGCACGAAATTGATGAATCCTTGCTTCAATTTCCTTCAGCTATGCTTGTGGATGCTCGAGCAATGAAGATCAAGGCAAGGTTCTATGAAAAATTTGCAGAAAAAATGAAGAGAAAAAGTTGAGAGAGTGTGCAATTTTTGATCTAGATCTGAGATGAATGAAGTGTTTCTAACCCTCTCCCACCTCCAAATCCATCAGTTGACCTTTGGTTGACTTTTGTTGACTGATAGATGAATTGGCTATGCACTGATGAACTTGAGCCTCAATCTCCTGATGAAATGGCTCAAACATGAAACCCTAGCTTCCATAAGCTCAATGAAACCCTAGAATGATCTCCCATTTCAATGAAGACCTCATCTCCTTAACAAGCCCTGATTGGCACAATTCAGATGATCAGGGTTGACCAGAGGTCAAAACCCTAACCTAAGGTATCTGATCAAGCATAATGAACCTCTTGGTGATGACAAGATCATGATGATGATGATGTACCATTTCAACCAAGATAATGATCAATCTCCTTGAGGAACCCAGAAACCCTAATTTGAAGCACACACCCTCAGATGGCTAGTGATCAATTCATGAAACCCTCAACTTGCATCTTTTAACCTCTTTATCTTCTGATCAAGACCTAGGAGGATGACTTGCTCAATGTTGTCACATGATATGCAAAGATGCAATGACTAATGACCTAAAAGATGAGATGCAATATGCTAAGCTAGTCCCAAGAGAGGAGGGCAAATTTTGAGGTGTTACAGTGCCCCTATTCAATCCACTATGAACCTGTCGATATGAATAACCTCGGCTTTCAGATGATCAGGGTGAAGAGTGATTGAATACCGAGAACAGACGAACAATTTTCATTCTGATGGGAAAATAATTAACAATGCCTGTCAGGATCGACAAAGAAGCAATCTTGAAGAAAAATCCGTCCGGCACGGAGAAAGTCGGCTTGAATACCGAAACAGCAACATCGACCTGTGTACTAAAATAAATGGTAACACAGGGATAACCATAGCCTGAACGCCGCTCGTCAGTCTGCATACTGAACCTCGGAATATGAGAGTATTGATGTCGGTCTGAATACCGAGAGATTAGCCTGAACGCCACTTTGGTCTGAACACCATTTTGGTCTGAACACCACTTTGGTCTGAACACCACTTTGGTCTGAACACCCCTTTGGTCTGAACACCACTTCGGTCTGGATACCGGGAAATTGGCCTAACTGCCGCAAGCTGCATCGATCTGATCGTCGAAAGCTTCTTCGATCTGAAAATCGGAACTGGCCTGAACGCCGCATCGGTCTGAATACCCGCCTCGGTCTGACCACCGGAAGATTGGCCTGGATGCCACAAGTACTTCAACCTGACTGTTGGAAACTTCTTCGATCTGAAAATCGGAACTGGTCTGAATACCACAAGTTCTTCGTCCTGATTGTTGAGAACTTCTTTGATCTGGAAATCGGAAACTGGTCTGAATACCACAAGTTCTTCGTCCTGATTGTTGAGAACTTCTTCAATCTGGAAATCGGAAACTGGTCTGAATACCACAAGTTCTTCGTCCTGATTGTTGAGAACTTCTTCGATCTGGAAATCGGAAACTGGTATGAATACCCACCTCGGTCTGGACACCGGAAAACTGGTCTGACTACCATCTCGGTCTGGATACCGGAAAACTGGTATGACTACCATCTCGGTCTGGACACCGGAAAACTCTTCATGCCTATCAGCATCGGCAGAGATAACAAAACAGTGATACATGAGACGGCACGCATGCCAACGACCCATGCTGGGGATAACAAGCCACGAACCAGCTATCTCTATTCAACCCTAGTCGACGAACACTTCGCGCTTAACTGGGGATTACCTCTCTCTCGTTTTTCTTTTCGGACCCCGAAACTTTCTTGTATTATCATTTCCATCTCTGCTCGACAGAAACTCTTCCTCCAATATCGCACTACTGGGGAATACCTTTGATTAAAATCATGATGCTAAACTCCTCGGAGTAACACCTTCACCTTCGGGCAAAACCACCTCTCAAACGATAACCATGGTCTGAGACTAGCTTATGCTGGCAATAATGATGCATGATATTCTTTTCAGCATAATGCTCCATAATTATGGAAATGCTACGCGATTTATTATGCAATATGCTATGCTTATTCTACATGATGAATGTATAAAAGATATCCCCCCTCAAGGGACTCTTCTGGGGAGCACGAGGCACTCTGCTGAGGAACTCGCAAACACTCCAATCTCCACCCTGTTGGGGAATAGTAATGCTGCTGGGAAATAGGCAACCCTTGCTGGGGGAATAGCCTCCTTTGCACCCGATCCGCTTGGGGAATTGCTGGGGAAGGAACCACCAACGCACTCTATGGGGATACAACAGTCTTTGACTTGCTGGGGATATAAATCTCGCCTCTGCTTGAGGAACCACCGCACACAGATACCTCCGATGGGAAATAGAAACCTTTAGGTCTGGCGACTGGGGAAGCATTGATCTAAAACCTGCCGGGGAAATAACCATCCCGACCCTGCTAGGGAAGACACAGACCCTGAATCTGCTGGGAAATTAGTCGTCCCTACTCGGCTTGGGAGATGAGGAAAGTCTGGTACTGAACACCCGTCGACTCGTCGACCCCTGATATTCACCGTCCAAATCCATTATCAGCTTTCCAATTTTGAGAACTCCCAGACTCGTCTGGACTTTTCTGATTCATCCCGACCACTCCGTATTTGACGGAGAACGAACTCCTCGGGATTCATACAGACTTTGCAGAGTCTTCTTGATTAACTTCCAAGATCGTCGTACGTCTTTCGCCGTCCCCTTTTCACCGCTCTTCTATTCATTCGTCCTTGATTGGACTCCATGGGGATTGTTTAGTCAAAAGCTTCCACATCACAACCTGCAAGTGAGTGAAAAATATCTAACAGTACCTGCAAAAGAGATCGTTAGATAAAACCGTGCCCCAGGCGTGTCAAGATTTCAACACTTGGGTCACTCAACCTTCCGAATAAGATTTCAAGCTTTCAATCTTATAAGCATGCATTGGAAAGGACCTGCTATGTCTTAAAATGCAAAGATTCTTTATCAAAAATAACTGGATGTTTTTGCAATCAAAGCGATAATAAAAAACAAAAACAAAAATTATTTGACTGAACATGCATTTTATTGATTGAAAAGCTTGGCTCAAATGAGCAATACAAAGGAAGCAATTCCTGAAAAGAGGTAATTGCGCACAAAAGGAAAAATATATCCTAATGGCAATGTGAAACCGCGATCTCATCGAGTTCCAACTCGGTTACACCCCATATGTCCTCAGACTCTCCATGCTTTCTGCCTTCTGAACAAGACGTTTCTGATTGATCCGTACCGGGGATTATCCTGGTCATATCCAAAGTACAAACGATCATGCCAGACGCAGTTGTTCGTTTCAATCCCTCTTTTGCCTGGACCGCCCTTTCGGGTTTTCAGTCCACCGGGATACCCTTTTTTGCCCAAGCCGCCTTTTCAGGTTTTCGACTTACCGGGTGTACAACTTTTCTTTTTATCCCTAATTTTTGCCCGAACCTTTCATTTTTCTGTTTTTTGGTTCACCGGGATGCCCATTTTTTCCTGGACTATTTTATTCTTTTCGTCCAGCGGGTCTCTTTATACGAAGTATTTTTTAACTGCGTCCGCATTCATAGGGGATGGAAAATCTTCACCATCCATGGTCGTTAACAACAAGGCTCCGCCAGAGAAAACCTTCTTGACCACGAATGGACCTTCATAATTGGGTGTCCATTTGCCCCTTCGATCGTTTTGAGGAGGAAGGATCCTTTTCAGCACCATATCACCCACGTGATATACCCGAGGTCGTACCTTTCTGTCAAAAGCACGTTTCATCCGTTGCTGATATAACTGCCCATGACAAATGGCCGCCAACCTCTTTTCCTCAATCAGGCTTAACTCTTCGTACCGGGTCCTTACCCATTCAGCCTCTTGCAACTTCACGTCCATCAGGACTCTCAAAGAGGGAATTTGGACCTCAACCAGTAGCACAACTTCCATTCCATACACGAGTGAGAAAGGCTTTGCCCCAGTAGATGCACCGAGGTACAATACCCAGGATACAAGCTTCATACTTGCCGCATTGTCGGCGCATTCAAATGCCAGCCTAGCAGCACAAGGAATGTGGGGTCCTTTCGGTGTAATCAAAACGATACCAACCCTGTTACCATTCACATAAACAACCCCATCAGACATCAGAATCCATTCGGATTCAGGGTCAGGCCCCTCCTCCGGGATCGGTTCCTCACAATCTTTCGATTTGAGCACCTCGCGATGTCCTCATCAGGGAACTCGAACTTCCTTGGTGGATAATCCTCAACGGATTGTAGGGCGATGTAATCGGACCATACACTCCCCTCGATCGCTTTCTAGGAGGTATACTGAATATCATATTCAATCAAAATCATTTGCCCTCTCGCAACCCGTCCGGTCAATGCAGTTTTTTTCAAAAATATACTTGATTGGATCCATCTTGGAAATCCACAAAGTGGTATGAACCAGCATACACTGTCTCAGTCGGCGAGCAGCCTATGCCAAAGTACAGCAAGTTTTCTCGAGCAATGAATGTATTGTTTCACAGTCGATAAACTTTTTGCTAAGGTAAATTGCATGCTCTTTTCGACAAGACTCGTCATGCTGACCCACTACACCTCGTAGACCCCTCGAAGGCCGTCAAGTACAGAATTAACGGTCGTCCCTCCACAGGAGGCATCAGAATCAGAGGTTCCTGCAACTTATTCTTTTATCTTTCACTGCCCCTTGGCAATCATTATTTCACCTGACCGTTTGATCTTTTCTTTTCTTTTCTTTTTTTTTCACCTTGAATGTGGGTTCACACGTGACTGTTAGATGAGATGTGAACCATGACATGTAGTTCGATCTACCTAATAGACCACGAACCTCTTTTTCTGTTCTCGGTTCAGTTTTTTTTTTTTTTTTTTTTAGCAGGATCAACCTCGATTCCTCTCTTACAATGAACCCCAGCAGCTTACCGGGCCACACTCTGAAAGTGCACTTATTTGAATTCAACCTCAGTTTGAATTATCTCAACCGATCCACTCAGCTTGGCCAGATCTACCAACTGCCCCTCTTCTGCTTGGGACTTTGCTATCATGTCATCAACATAGCATTCAATTTCATGATGAATCATATCATGAAACAAAGTCACCCTGGCTCTCTGATAAGTAGCACCGGCGTTCTGCTTCTCTAGAGGACAGTCTTCTCTCCATGGTAGCTTGTGCACAATGACATCGGTATCCGACCCTGGCATATCCTGACACGACCAGGCGAAGGTATACACATGCTCTTTCAACAAGGCTACCATTCTGCTCTCGGCTCGCCTCTGGAACGACCCCAATTTTCACTTCCTTTCCGACCTCGGCGGTGCCTGGAATAACAATCTTAACTCGCTCTTCATGCGGCTAAATCACCTTCTCCTCTTGTTTCAACAACCTGGCTAATCTTCCAACAGATCACAATCTTCTTCGCCTTCTTCTTCGGCATGATAGATCGGATTGTCGAAGTCATACAGAGGTGTAACCGAATTGTTATCAATGAGATCCGGAGAATTATTATTACTTTTTTTTTTTGAAGTCGGAACGAGACAAATCAAAAGGGGAAAAAATGAAAACAAACATTGCCATTTTTATTTGTTTTTAAACTGCAAAAATAAATGAAAAACAGGGAACACCGCTTTTAATGTGAAAAACATCCATTTATTAATGATGCAAAACGTTGCAAAATGAAACATATGAGATGGCCCCTACAATGGACCATTACGTTTCGGGCAAAACGTATGGCTTTCATGCAAATAAAATTGAAAACAGGAAAATATTACTCTTCGAGCAGAGTGACCGTGCTGATCTTTTTTAGGCCTTCCAGGTCCCTGGTACGCACGATCTTATCCATTGATCAATCTCCCAGTCACTGTCAGTTTCTTTACCCACCGCACCGGCGTGACCTGAATCTAGCATTCCAGCACTGATGAATGTGAACAGCGGACGACGTCCTCTGTTTTGCTCAGACGAGTCTTGGCCTTCCTGATAGCCAATCCCAAACATATCCGCCTTTACCACGATGTCTATGATTTTTCCCCAGCCTGGGATCCCTCCATTTCTCACCACTTCCACAGCCTGTTTATAAGAAGAAATGGACGGCTTTTTCTCTTTCTCAACCCCAATGGCATTTTCCACCCTGACGGTTTCAGCTGCCAGACTGGGTGCTTTATACCTCACATCGTCCATTTCTACTTTCATCATTCTCTAGATTGCTTCCCCAATCACTACACACCCCTTTGTGGCGACAGCCGCACAACAGTTATCGACACCAGGGAAAGCCCCACTCTTCATCGGACGCTTCTGAACCACAGACATTGGAATCTTTAACTGATCCCCATTCATCAGCCCAATCGTCCTCCTATCCTCAGCCATTGCACTCATCCCCATCTGACCATGCGCGGGCATGTGATTAGCATTAACATTTAGAGATTGTGCAAAATTAATGGCCTGGGAATCCACCAGGTCCTGGACAATATGCTTAAAAGCTTTACAATTCTCCACATTGTGTCCAGGGGCACCAGAGTGAAATTCACATTTGGCATTCTCATCATAACCGGCAGGCCTCTGATTAGGTTTCAACGGAGTCAACATCCTTGGCCGCACCAATCCAAGATCCTTCAACCTCTTCAACAGAAGAGCATACGCCATGGGTGGCCTATCAAATTGACGATCAACCCCCTTTCCTCTCACTTGGCATCCAGCTTTCTGTGCTCTTTGTTGAGGTGGTTGATGTTGCTGTTGTACCGATGAATTACCAGCAGGAATCGTCAATGCAGCAGCATACGGGTGATAACGATCTTTACCCTTTTTGGCATGCCCATCACTTGATTCACCCTCCTTCTTAAGCTGACTATTGCCAGAGGGCTTCTTTACTCCAGACGACAGAGCATCTCCCTGGATTTCCCCTATCCTCAGCCAACTTTCAATCCTCTCCACCTTCTCGGCGATTGCCTTCTGCCCCAAGGCGAGCCCTTGCACAACATTGAATAACTCCCTCATCCTCTCTTTCAATTCGAGAAGGTCGGCGTTGGGTGGATTCATCATTCCTGTATCAATCAAACACGTTAGAGACTGACACCTGCAAAATAGAAGACAAGTTATTATGGTTATGCATGAATGCAATGTCTATCCATATGAGGAACACTCTGTCTTTCGACCCTGGTTTCATCGAGACAGATAATAATTCGGCGACAATATTCTGACATCACATCTATTGATTTTGCCATACAGATCATAGATATATGATTTAGCAAAGATATCACCCAACCAACCATGTGTGTGCTGTGTGGGTGCATATGGTAAAGCAAATAAAGCTTGAAGATTTATCACTGAATGAAAATAACCATCACATAGCAAAAGTGCACAATAAGCGCCATAGTCATACATCAAGCTGATACAAGTCAAATACAATTCTCCACAATCAGGAAGGAAATACAAGCAAGTGAATTCCGTCAATAGGCCTGACGGTAATCCACACAAATGAGAAAGGTCTAGCCTGACGAGGGTCCCACAGAAGGCCCTATATCATCAACCATCTTCGCAAACTCTGCGGAGAACCTGAGCTCGGTGTTCTCCTGTTGTAATCTCCCCACCTCCTTCTGGTGAATCTTCATCTGTCGGAAGTAATGATCTCTCTCAGCATGATAATGATCTCTCTCGACGATGTAGTGATCTCTCTCAGCAATAGTCTTCACATTCTCCGCTTCCTTAATCTTCAGCTTTGCTTCCCATTCGGCAATAAGAACTCTGACTCTGTCATCTCTCTGGGTCTTCACGATGATTTGCCTCCTCTTCTCGTCTTCAATGACCTTTGAAGCTCTGGCTAGCTTCTCTTTAGTGATGTCGTGTTCCCTTGTGGACGACGTTAACGCTTGACTGACCTTGCCATAGTAAGCGGTATCCATCTCAAAGCGCTTCACTTCCAAGGCATGTCGCTTATCCTGATCTTCCATCCTCACTCTGATCTCCTGATTAGCCATCTGGATTCGAGCAACACTCATCTCCAATTCAGTTTTCTCGGCAAGCAACTGATCCCTCTCCTGCTTCATCCCTAGGAACTCTTCCATACTGACGAAAGAAGGAGACTCCTCAACCAACGGATACCAAGGATCAACCATAGGAAATGGTAGACAAGTAAGCTCCACTCTCTTGCTGAGCCAGTCATCAAACGGAGGAAAAGATCTGTTATTAGCTCTACCCCAAGAAAACTTGCCTTTCCTCTGAATGATGCGCCATGCATCAGATACTTGCCTCAACCTGGCCTGATTGCCCTCAACCGGGAAGTACAAAGTTTCCTGAATCTCACTCTTGAGAGGAGGAACCTCCATAGCAAATCCCATTTGTCTCTTAAGAAGCGTCGGGTTATAACTAATGCAACCCTGAACTCCTATAAGTGGCACATTGGGAAAACCCCCACAACTGCAAATGAAGTCTTGTCCAACCCCGCTACTGTGAGTCCAAGCTATGTCTTTGGCCCGCAAACCCATCAGCTTGGTCGCCCAATTAACAGTTTGGCCAAGAAGAACAAAAGCACCCCTGGTAGGCAAATATCCCATAAACCACTTGTATAGCAGCTGAGTGTAACATCGAGTCAATCCCCCACGCCTCTTCTCGTTCCGATTATGGACCGAGTAATAGACATCTCCGATCAAAGTAGGAATAGGATTCCTCTGCATAAACAATATGATAGCATTAATGTCCACGAAGCTCCTCTGATTAGGAAACAGAATGGTCCCATAAAGGCTCGCAACAATCAAGGCACAGACAGCGTTCCAATTACCCAACTCAGCATGCTCCTTGGCCTTAGCTTCTAGGAAACTCAGATGAAAACCAGACAACTTCCCCTTCTCTTTCAGACTCCCCTTAACCATCTCCGGACTCAAATAAAGAGCACGGGAAATCCAACAACATCAGGTTCTTCCTTAGTAGCATAGAAAGGAACCTGATTTCTGATCTGAATGCCCAAGATACCAGCATAATCCTCCATCAAAGGCCCCAATAAGTAATCTGGGAAGACAAAACACCTCAAACCAGGATCATAAAACTGGAGAAGAGTATGGATGGCACTCCTATCTCTGTCAGTGAGTCTGAAAACCATCTTCAGAATACCCCCATAGGTCTCACGAAACATCCCCACATGGTCGGGCGTAATCAAGGCTATCATATCCTTCAGCACACTGATCTCTGGATCAAAGAAACTGTAAACAACATTGTCCTTCAAACCGGGCCTCATATCTGAGCAGAGAAGTCTCTCAACCAGGATCTCGATCAAGAATGTCCCTGCATATGGATAAGCATGTGTTAGATGCAGGTAAATGCAAAATGTGAATGATGCTGATGTATGAATGCAATGCATTGTGCCATCGTCCAAGTCATCTGAACATCTGTTGCACTGAAACCTGATCTCTGAACTGATCACAACCATCTACGGTACTGAGCAATCATAAGTCCCAATCAAGGGTTCTGAAATAAACGGAACCGGAAGGTACCACCATCATCATCACCAGAGGTCCACTGATCTGATAACCACAACAATCTCTGAATCGGCCCAGGGAATCCTGAAATAAACGGATCCCCACTGATAAATACCGCGGACAACACTTCGGCGTCTCAGAAATAAATCCATAAATCCGACTTATAAATAGGACTCTGATCAACGGAACCAATAGTCACCATCAAAGTCACCATCTGATCATGCATCTGTAAGAATCAACCCTCCCCTCACAGGTAAATTCTAATCAGGTCATCCTAAGGCGAATAATGGTCTCGACAATCGGGCAAAGATACTCAACGGGTTTGCCCTTTCGGGTCTGCCGTTGCAGCTCTCTTAAGATCGTCTAAACCAAAGATCCGGGAATGATTGGTCACCGAAGTCAATAGCTCACAAGAGGTAACTAGACCAAAGTGGAAAACCCCACAAAGGAAAAGCACTCTCAGATGAACCTCATCCGGCTCGTGGTATGTCACGTCGCAACAACATGCCCAACCAGCATGTGAGGAACGTGAGACCACACTAATCCTAGGTGTATACTCGGGCCTGGGTTTTAGCCCCACTCAGAACACCCCCCCCAAACAGAGGAACCACCTGTACAGAGGACAGCACAATGACAGCATGATGCATGCAAATATTTATGCAAATATATACACAACATAATAATAATAAATGCAATAAATAGAGCACAAGCAATCTAAACTATCCTAGAGCGCTAGGAGAGACTCGCTTAGGGAAGATGGACCAGCAATAGGTCAACTTCTTTAGTCCCCAATAGAGTCGCCAGCTGTCGCATCCGCGAAAAACAACCGGCGGGCTAAAATAAAACAAACACAGAGTCGCCACCGTGCGTTATTTATCCCAAAAGAGGGAAAGGAAACGCTCGAAGTAAACCTGGGAAAAGCATGGTCTCGCGACCAAAGAGAATGGGATCGGGAGTCGGTTATGCGAAGGGAAGGTATTAGCACCCCTACGCATCCGTCGTACTCGACGGGATCCACGCTCAAAAGATAGAATAAGGTTGCTAAAACTGCTCACAAACATCACACACACACACTGGAAAACAACACAGGTGGAAGAAGAGAGGAGAGGGCTCGCTAGGATATCGCATCCTATGCCTACATATCTCATCTGGAATGAGAATCATAGCTACCGTAGTTCGGCTCACGCACGCCAAACAAAACAAACACGGGAAACCGACTGCCAATCGCTGGACTTACGTCAGACTCCACACAAAACGGCAAACATGGAATCCGAATGCCAATCGCTGGACTTACATCAGATTCCGAACCAAACAAACACACTCAGGATACGGACAGCCAATTGCTGGGCTTACATCCATATCCTGACACACGAGAGGGTTAACAAACAAACAAGTTACTAAGGAGTCAGGCACTCGAGCCTAGTAACTGTCAAGCAAACACACACAAAAAGAAAAAAAGGTGCCCGGAGAGACCTCGCACGGTCTCATGCCTACGTACCTCATCTGGTATGAGGATCAGGGCGACGTAGTTCCCCTGAACGGGAGGAAGACTAGCCTAACCAGATACAAAGGGAGACACAAACTACTAGGGAGACTAACTCGAGCCTAGATGTTATCATGCATATCATCCCTAAGTTATGGTTTCTATCCTAACTTGCACAGGGAGCAAGCCGAACCTAAACAGGCAAAGCAATCAAAGCAAACAATCACAAATAGCACACACTATATACAGACAAAGTGGGCTCACACAAGGGTTAGGCTGCAAAAGCAAGCCAACTGTATCAGGTGATGTTAGCTCTTAACCCTAACATTGAGAGTTAGGGTGAAGCAGATGAAATAGGAAGTGAGGGGTGTGCCTCACAGCTCTTATCCCTGGCCTGGGAGAGCTTTTAGGCAAAGAAAGTGTGGGTTCATATAGCTGGAACCCTTCTACACTTATGACACTAACTCAACATAGATCTTGGGTTAGGATCCACAAGGCATCAACATGTAATGTGAGCCAGGGGAAGACACACAGAATAGCAAGAGGTGGACTACACACCTCTTGTGTCTGCCAATTGCCTTATCAAAGGTCTTTTCCTGCTTGGGACAAAAGTAAACAAGCACAAGCATTGCCTCTTAAGGAGGACTTCAGACAGGTGTCTGGCCAAGTAACAGGCCAGGTCTTCCAGACTACATGGAGTTAGTGAATTATACCTCAATTGGTTTAAACAACCAAGCAACAGCACAAGCAAGTTCACAATGAACTATAGCAACTAATGTACCTGAAAACAATCTAACATCATCAGTACTCAACCCAAACAGTCAAACAGACAAACTAAAAGTCAACAGTTAATTGTACACAAGCAAACAGACAAGCAAGCTATGCATCAAGGCAAAGCTCAAGCTCAATTCAAATGACTTAGAAGCCACCTACAAAACAAACTCAAGATTAGTTCAACATTGACCAATTAGTCAACTCAAGCAATGTGAATCAATTCCCTCAATGCCATATGCTCTTTGTCCTGAAAACACAACTCAAACATAAGCAAACCCCTAGGACAAAGCCTAGGGTCAAAGTGGGAGCAATAAACCAAAACAGAACATGAAAATTGGCACAAATCAAGTTCAATCAAATTAGAACAATGTCCAAGTGGTCTGACATTCATATCATCAATCAATTTCATTTCACAAAGCATCTAAGGCAAAGTGTGCAATTTGAAAGCTCATTGGACCAAACAGAATGAATCAATCCAAACCCAATCAAAAATAATTCAATAAATCCCCGGAAAAATCATGGTTAAGCAGAACTCATCATAGGATCATCACACCAAATTTCAAGTCATTTGGACAAGTGGAAGCAAGTCAATTAAAATCACTAAGTCAAAGCATGTTCATACAAGCTCATACAAGGCACAAAATCATGCATCAACTTCAAGCAAGCACAAAACAGAATTGGCACAAGATAAATGCATCAAACCAAAGCCATGGCAAACTTCAAGGTGTCTAGAATCACTCCACAAAATTTCAAATTCATGTGATACATATCAAGAATTTCACAAAACATCTAAAATCACGACTCACAAAAAGTCCACAATTGGTCAAACAGAAGAGAAATCCTCAAACAAATTGGAAATGCAATCAAAAAATCCATAAAAATTCACAAGTGAACCTAACATCCAGAAGAGTCAACATGCAAAAATTCACATCAATTCAAGTTCATATGGCATGGTAATGAAAATCCACAAGTCAAGCAAGCAATGGTGTGACACACATTGTCACACCTCTATTCAAAAAATCATATCTCATCAACCAGGAATGATAAAATCACAAACTCTATACCAAAATGACCATGAACATGTCTAGTTTAAGCACAAAAAATTTGGGAGGCATTGGATTAAGCATCATCATTTCACAAGCAAAATGGAAAGGTAGGTACAAATTGGACACACATGAACAAACCCTAGGCAATTCAAAAATCCACACGTGCACAAATCCTGGAAAAATCACCATAAAATTCTAGAGATCATGAGGAAGAAGGTGCAAAAAATCCCATCTCATTTGGACAAATATTGAAGGAGTTATGATTTTTGGAAGATTGATGAGGAAAATGAAATTAAAATTGAAATGGAAATGAATTTAAAGGAATTATTTAATAATAAAAAAAAGAAATGGAGCGCTGTATGATGAAACGCGGTCGTTTCATTAAATCAGGTGGCGCGCTGGGATCAGACGCATGGCTCACAAACACAAATTACATGCAAATACATGGCCTGGCAGATCAAATACGAATCTGGAAATGGATTTCTAGGGTTTATGCACGCATTCATCATGTTCATCATCATCATGAACTTTTGGTCACAGAAATTAACAAATCATACACCATTCGATTCATCTTGCAATGCACATCAACAATCTAAGTTCAATTCATCCTAATTCTAACCATGCCAAACGCATCGATCCAAATAAGTTTCATCAACCAAACTTAAAATCCAGATATCTCTCTTAATACAGCATGAAAATTCAAGATCAAAAGTTCATTATGATCAGCAATGGAGGATCTATAAGATGCATATCTTAATTACAAGAATCAAGAGTATCGAATTCCAACCTCTATGAAGATGCAGATCTGGAAACGTGTTTTTCTGGCCTTGGCAAGGTGAAACAAAACTTCCTTGATGCTTAGGTTGATGAATGGAAGGAGGATCGTGGCTCAGTTGTGCTTGATGATGCTCTAATTCTGAACTGCCATTGATGAAGCTCACTTGAACAGTCCAAGAAACAGTACGAAATTGATGAATCCTTGCTTCAATTTCCTTCAGCTATGCTTGTGGATGCTCGAGCAATGAAGATCAAGGCAAGGTTCTATGAAAAATTTGCAGAAAAAATGAGGAGAAAAAGTTGAGAGAATGTGCAATTTTTGATCTAGATCTGAGATGAATGAAGTGTTTCTAACCCTCTCCCACCTCCAAATCCATCAGTTGACCTTTGGTTGACTTTTGTTGACTGATAGATGAATTGGCTATGCACTGATGAACTTGAGCCTCAATCTCCTGATGAAATGGCTCAAACATGAAACCCTAGCTTCCATAAGCTCAATGAAACCCTAGAATGATCTCCCATTTCAATGAAGACCTCATCTCCTTAACAAGCCCTGATTGGCACAATTCAGATGATCAGGGTTGACCAGAGGTCAAAACCCTAATCCTAAGGTATCTGATCAAGCATAATGAACCTCTTGGTGATGACAAGATCATGATGATGATGATGTACCATTTCAACCAAGATAATGATCAATCTCCTTGAGGAACCCAGAAACCCTAATTTGAAGCACACACCCTCAGATGGCTAGTGATCAATTCATGAAACCCTCAACTTGCATCTTTTAACCTCTTTATCTTCTGATCAAGACCTAGGAGGATGACTTGCTCAATGTTGTCACATGATATGCAAAGATGCAATGACTAATGACCTAAAAGATGAGATGCAATATGCTAAGCTAGTCCCAAGAGAGGAGGGCAAATTTTGAGGTGTTACAGAAACCCATTTCCTTTGTACTTTTGAGCAAGCAATAAACATAAGAAAATATCCAAGCAAATAGCATGAAGACCAAAGCATCAAAAAAAGATAGCCATAACATCCAAGCAAGGACTCCAATAGCTAGCTGTCTTCAATATCTTCCAATGTATCAGATGAAAATATTCCTTAGCAAAATCTCAGAAACAATCATCAGACATCAATCACAAAGTCAAAATAACAGCTTAAGTAAAGAGGCAACATAATAGATGAACCATGGGCACTCAAGGCTTGCACCAGATGAAAGGCACAATCAAAGATAGCTCAATCTCAAATAATGGCATTGGCCAAGTCCTCAAAGCATATGGGTGTTGCCTATCCTAAGTCCAAAAGTTCATATCAAGTCCAACTTTCCACAAAGATATTTTTAAGGTTTTTTTTGTTGTTATTAGGTATTTTAAGGTCCTAAGACCACAAACAGAACAAAATCACAAGCACACAATATATACAATCACAAGATATGGCTCAAGTGAGCAAAGTGAAAAGGTCTGAAACATAAACAAGTTGCATGAAATGTAAATGACAATGAATGATAAAGGTACTGAAATTTAAATTGCATTAAGTAAATGACTTAAAAATAAAGCAATATTAATAAGAAGTTAGTCAAATGTTAGTGAGGAATTTTAATTGTTTAAGTCATTCTTTGGAGAACACTCAATTGTTCATTCACAAGTATGAAGACATGAACCAAGACATCATCCATGAGAAGGGCTCCAACTTGGATAAATCAACAAGTATGCCACTAGCTCTCATGAATGGAAAAAGGTCAAGTCTTCACACAATGCCATGAAGAATAAGAGACTTACAATCTCACTTACAAGAATGTTATACCTTTTGGGAGAAATTTAGCTATATGTTAAGCAATCGTAATTGGACTTATGTAGAAGTCACAATTATCTGAGGTCGGGCAATAAAAAGATGGGTGTTAATGTATGTTAGATACTTGGTACAAAGAACCAAACTCCTAAAATATACCACACACAAAAATAAAGTGGGAGGCACCTATCTCAGTCAGGCTCATGTTGATTCATCTGACACAAGGTCATTGATGAATCAACTAGCATTAGATATGAAGAGAATTCATTGGTCAATGATGGATTGGGGAAGAATAGGGATTAAGATGAAGATGGAAGGGGAAATAGAAACCTAAATTGATCATAGGAGGGATTTCATCTGATCAATATTATCCATTCATTTTGAGGGATGAAATTACATTTCATCAACCCCTTAAATCCAATAGTATTGATCAAATGTAAGTTCATATCAATCACGATCAAGGCCAAATAGAAAGTCAAACATCACAAAGTCAAACAAATGGCTCAACAATATTTTTAAATAATTAAGCAATTAAAAATCAAATTAAAAATGAATTAAAATACATTTTTCAAAAGTAAAAACCTCATGTCCCTTCAAATCACTAAATAAATGGCCAAGGGATTTATCCTAGGTCAAACAAGGTCAAAGGACCTTAGACAAAAAAAATTGGAATTTTTGGAAAGTCAGACATATTTTAAAATATTTAAAAACAAGTCAAAAATCATTTAATTCACAAAAAATACCAAAACTAATCCAAAAAATGATTTTAATTCAAAATATGGAAAAGGGAAATATTTAAAGATGTTTGGTGAAAATCCCATATTTTTTGGATTAAAAAAGAGTTTAGTATGAATTAAACAAAATAAATGGATTAAACATAAAATCATAAATAAAATAAAAATAAGAAATAACAAGGACCATCAGATCTTCCTCGTTAATTAAGGTGGCAGATCTGATGGCCACGCGTGTGGTGTCTACCATAAAACCAAGTCAACACGTTGCAATATGGGTAATTCGAACCAAAGGCCAGGATTAGATGATTGGACCATGATTAGATGGTTGTGAAGTTGCCAACACACCACCGGAGTTAGGGCTCCGGTCACCTTCTCTGGTGGACCTCACCGGACTGGTCCACCATTAACTTTCACCAAAATGAAAAGTGCATACACTATTTTGAAGAGAAAATTGCCAGGACTTCAAATCTTACCACATAATCCTCCAATTCTCAGTATATTAAAAGATACATGGAATTGAAAATTGAGGAGTATGAACTGAGTTGCTTCGATTTGACCTCAAAGCAACTCAACCTTGGTGCCTACATTGGTAGGACTTCATCCAACCAAAAATCAAGTGAAATGATGGAGAATTGAAGGAGAATCGAAGAAGAAAAGTTTCATAAAATTCACCTCCTGTTTGCAGTGAGGAAGCTCGACCTTGATCTTAATATGCTTGGGATTTCTTCTACCAACTTGCAGGAAGTGACATTGATGATTGAAAGGATTGGATTCTTGGAGTTTCAATTCCAAAATAGAATGAGAATTGAAACTCGTTTTTTAAAGAAATCCTCAAGTTTATCCTTTAATGGAGGTTAGGGAAGTATGCTTGGATAAGAGGGCTCTCATTCTGAGCTCAAGGGACATGTATATATAGCCTATGCATTGCTTTCCACACCTTTTAAAGTTTTGCCAAAAATAGAAATGCAATGGTGCATGCTTGCATGAGCGTGTGCTAGACCTAAAGAATGATGTGAATTGGTCCAAAATCAAATGTAAGTCAACCTGAAATGATAGCATGGAACCATGCATTATTGAAATGAAAATTGGTCATGAATCTTACCAAATGGGGCCATGCATTACACCCATGCGCAAGTCACTCAAAAATGCTTCAAATGCCATGATCTTGGACTCTTTGGAAAGGTAACATGAAGGGGACCAACTTTTTTGTTGAAACATTTTCCATTTGGAGCTTGGATTATGATGAATTTTGAGGTGGAAGTTAGAGAAATCAAACATGGTTGAAAAATTTCTAAGTTAAAAGTCAAATGACCACTTTTTCCACCTTGAATAACTTTTGCCAAGAGCTTCAAATGAAAATGATTCCTTCTTCAAAGTTGTGGCTCTTTCATTCCTATTAAATTTGGTCACAAATTTGACACCATTTGAATCTTTCATGAGGGGGTTATGGAATTTAGAAGTTGAGGAAAACTACATGTTCAATGATGATGGCCAAAAATGACCTATAATGTTTCCTCTTGGTACATGCCCTTGCATGTAGAATTTGATATTTATCAAAGAATAAAAGTTGGAGAATACATCTTGAAATTAATCATGAAACTTGGATGGCCTTCATATCATAAAAATTGAGCAAGTTATGGTTCTTGGAAGTTGACCTTCTATCCAGGGCACAAACAAAATGACCTATAATCTTTCATCATAACAAATGACTTTCAAAGAAAAATTAGATCTTGATGCAAACATGAAAGTTGTTTGTAATGTCATAAAGAGTAAAGTTTATTTTGGAATCATTTTCATATGACAAAAAGTGTAGGAGATAGGGTCTAGGGAACCCTAGATTTGACAAGTTGACTTTTCTGATCAACCTCTTTGAACAAACTTGCAAACTTGAAGTTATTTTGATCTTTGGGGCTCATGGAGAATCATATATTCTTGAGGTGATGTATACTTTGATATCTTTGACCAAATAATGAAGAAACTTTCTAAGGAAGTCACACAAGATACTCAGATGAATTAGGACTTCCAAGGCAAACAAGCTTCAAACTCTTGATGAATTCTTGATCAAAATGACAATTAAAGAGCATGGGGATCCATATATGATACTTAGAACCATTATGAACCTTTGATTGATTGATCCCTTGCACTGAGGGTATTAAACCCTAGATATGAGCTTGATGAGGCAGAGGTGAATGCACACACTACCTACAAAAGAAATGAAACTACATTAGACATATTTTTTATATTTTGGTTAGTAAACAAAAGAAAATAAAGTATGATACAGTCAAAAGTGCTTGGGGATCTCTCCCAATGTAAACCTAATGAATGAGGGGTGAGGAGGATGCCAAGGTGTGATCCCAAAGCCAATGCAAATGATGGGATAACATGAGGGATCTTAGGGTCAAAATTGGGGTCTTACAGGAAGCTTTTGAGATTTCAACGCACGACCAACATCAGTCACTAGAGTGACTCTTAAGTACATATGATCTCCCCCTTGGAACTCAAGGGCCTTTATTTGCTTATCATGATAACTCTTATGTCGACTATGCAAAGTATTCATCTTCTCCTTAATCATCTTGATCTTCTTAGTAGTCTGCTGAACAATCTCCGGTCTAAACACAACACTTTCACCAGCTTCATACCAACACAAAAGAGTCATATACCTCCTTCCATAAAAAGCTTTAAAAGGTATCATTCCAATACTAGAATGGTAACGGCTGTTATAGGTAAACTTGATCAATGACAAGTAATTATCCCATTTACCTCCCTGCTCAAAATCACAAGATCTCAACAAATCTTCCAAAGATTAGATAGTCTTTTCTGTCTGACAGTCTGTTTGTGGGCGGTAGGTAGAACTCAACCTCAACTTGGTTCCCAAGGCTTTCTTAAAACTCTCATAAAACCTCAATGTGAACCTTATATCTCTATCTAAAATGATACTAAAAGGAATACCATATAGTTTCATAATATCACTAATGAAGATCTCTGTTAGCTTTTGAAACGGGTAACTAATCTTTATCGAAATAAAATGAGCCGACTTAGTCAGTTTATCCACCATAATCCAAATCAAATCACTTCCTTTTGTTGTCTTCCACAAACCCACCATAAAATCCATGGAGATGATATCCCATTTCCACTAAGGAATACTCAAGGGTTGCATCAATCTAGACGATTTCTGATACTCGGTCTTCGACTTCTGAAAAGTCAAACAAGAATACACAAACTCAGAAACATCCTCTTTAATATCCAGCCACCAAAACATATTCTTAAGATCTTAATGCATCTTAGTCACCAGGACGAATACTCAAACAACTTATGTGACCTTCCTCAAGAATTCTTTTCTTAAGCTCTAGCAAATCCGACACACAAACTCAATCTTGGAATCTCATAACTCCATTATCATATACTCTCAATGTTACCTATTTACCTTGATTGATTAACATCAACCGGTTAATCAATCCAAAGTCCAACTTTTGACCTTCTTTGACCTCCTCCAACACATTACTAGTAAACTTTAGCATCTCCAACTTCACACTTACTGGCGTTATCTCACACACCAAGCTAAGATGTTTGAAATGCTCTATCAAATCCATCTCTCTAACCATAAGCATCAACATGTGCAAGGACTTCCTACTCAAAGCATTTGCTACCATATTAGCTTTATCAGGATGGTAACTCAACCCAAAATTATAGTCCTTCAAAAACTCTAGCCACCTTCTCTACCTCATATTCAGTTCCTTCTGATCAAAAAGATACTTCGAACTCTTATGATTGTTGAAAAACGTCAAACCTCAAACCATACAGATAATGCCTCCAAATGTTAAGCGCAAAGATCATGGCTGCCAACTCCAAATTATGGGTAGGATAATTCCTCTCATGAATCTTCAGTTATCTAGAAGTATAAGCTACCACTTAGATCTTCTGCATATGCATACCAACCAACCCCATATTAGAAGCATCATAAAACACAACAAAAGATTCATTGGCATCTGGTAAAATCAAAACTCGAGTCGTCATTAACCTCTTCTTCAACTCTTGGAAACTTTCTTCACACTGAACAACCCACACATAAGCTTGCCTTTTTCGAGTTAACTAATTCAAGGGGAAATACAGCTTCAAAAATCCTCATATAAACCTTCTACGTTAACCAATCAACCCCCAAAAAACTTCTGATTTCAGTAACCGACTTAGGAGTCTCCCACTACAACATTGTGTCTACTTTAGACGAATTAACAGCTATACCACCACTGGAAATCACATGACTAAGGAAACTCAATTCTCACAATCAGAGATATAAATGTAACAAAGCCACTCGTATCCAGTGTTACATATCAGAGTGATGCCAAAAACTAATGGACTAAAAAAATCAAAGAGCCTTGACGTCATCCTCCAACTCTAAAGCGGCTAGTGCTCCTCTACCTGAGTATTTGTACCGCGAGAGTATAAAACACCATAAAAAAAACAGGGGTGAGAATACATTCAATAGAGTTAAAGGTGCATAAATAGTAAAGGATATTATAATTCAAGCAACCACCAATCATATGAATATCATTCTCAACAATGCACCAATTACAATAATAACTCGATCACAAATCAGGTATGTATGCAACGCATTAACTCCTTGAGTCTATATGAATGTGGTGTCAATTTGGACATAAGTGATATGTTATTAATTTAGTTCACTCACTGGTGGTTCCCCTTTGAACACGGTTCATCTTCGAACCAAAAATGCCAATGATCCCTTACTGAATCAACAATGCGTCACTAACCCCCTACTGAATTAATAACCTATCACTAGCCCCGTCTTATAAACCAATGGCACACCACCATACTGAACTTTGTACACCATGATGCATGAAATGCAAAAATTATCACAGGCTCTCATTCGAACCACGTACATCGGTGATAAGGCCACCAACTCAATGTAATAAACATACTATGTAATTATACTCATCACAATATACATTCATACACATAATCAACAATAATTCTTCATACATCGAATGAAGTAAATTAAACAACTCTTAACATATCAATTTTACTTACCAACTTACCAAACACGTCAAAACAACAACAAACAGAGTCACTCTGAGGTAGTACTACATGGCAGCTTCACAACGCTTCTACTCGTGCTTTAAATAGAGTCACGGAACTCAAGTTACGTGTAAAACATAATTCCTCGTGCAAAAGCTAGATATCTGCTACACCCCTTATCCCCGTAACACCCAACACGGACTGTAGTGGTTGGGCTCTCCTCCCCCCACTTATTGCCACTCTGGTATAAAAACTAGAGGGTTGCTTGTCGCGAAGCGACAAATACCTGAACGTAAGGAACACTCAAAATATAAACAAAATAAAGTCGCCATCAAACTTTATTTATTCTTGAAGAGGGAAAAAGAAAATATCGATAAACCCATGAAAAACAAAAAGAAATGATCGTCGTAACCAAATCGGGTTCAGGAGTCGGTTATGCAAGGGGAAGATATTAGCATCACTCACATCCATCGTACTCGATGGGATCCATTTAGTTAATTTCGTGTAAGAGTGTTAGTGTGATATTAGTTTGTGATCTTCTTACCTACCAGTGAGAAAAGAGAAAGAAAGAACATTTTTTAATTAAAAGTGTATTTTTTATATATTAATGAGTCTGGCAAGATTTCTCAATCATGCTCCTATGTATCTCTAGGTGCTATGGAGAATTCAAGGCTACATAGTTCTGCTAAAAGAGAACTAATGGGCTAATTTCTTTTAAAGAGAGATGATTAAATCGCATTTGAGCAGTTAAACCTTTAATTGTTGCTCGCTCTTGGAGGCTAAAGTCTTTGTCTGTTTCGCGTCGAAATGGATGTGGCATACTCTTTTCTGAAAATATTTTCGAGGTCGCACGAGGGCGGAAAACATGTTTGATTGGTTAAGTTGCTTTTATCATGAATATTTGATCTTTGTGGAAGGTGAGTAAACATTTGAGTAAAGGTGTGCACCAAACGTGCATTTACTCAGAGTATGCATGAATGTGGTCCTATTGTCCCCTTTTCCAAGTTTTTTTAACGTGTTTTTTATTTGAAAGACTAATAATCATTTTGAATCTGATGTGCTCTGAATGCTCGACCATCAAGGGGTCTGAAGATTTGTGCATCTATTGGTCCTTTGTCTTTCAATTTTATTACAAAAAAGGTTTTTGCATCAACGACTTGACGTTGGATCAAGCGTTGCAAGTTTGATTGTAAAAAGAGTTTGGATATGGTCGGGGTTATGCTCAACTTTATACTCAATTTGGATTTGATTTGGGAAAAAGACTCGACATTTGATTGATTATTTGTTTTTTTGTTCTTTTTTCTGAAAATGGTTGATTTTAAGCTTTAAATTAACAATCATCTAACATAATAAAAATAAATAAAAGCGGTAAACTTATTTACACATCACGGGAATTGGGGTACAATTTGTTAAATGGGGATACAATACAATAATTAAACAAAAACAAACTCCAAAGACAACTGTAAATAAAAAATCTCGTTGTAAGAAGGCCCAAGAGAAAGCTAAGGAACTCGAAATAAAATCAGAGATTTGAACTAAATAATTTTGTGTTATGTTAAGCAATCATAAAACGACTCGTGTATGAATCACCATATCTGAGACCGGCCAACAAAACTTTATGCATTTGAGCAATCACGACTCATGTAGGAATCATCATATCTATGAAAAACGGACGTGACAAATAAATCGATTTTTTTCTTTAACAATTTAAAATAAACAATAATAATAAACAATAACAATTATAATACTAATAATAGTAATAAATAATAATAATGAATTGACGTTGATAACAAACTAATAATAATAATCATAACAATAAATAATAATAAATAATGATAATTAGTAATAATAACCAACAATAATAATGATTAAATAGTAATTAGAAAAAATAATAAATAATAATGACAACAACATAATAATTAATTAAAAATATTAATAAATAAAAATAATTAGATATAACAAAAATTAACAACAATAATAATTAATAATTAACATTAACAATAATGATAATAATAATAATAATAATAATAATAATAATAATTAACAAAACATGATAATAATAATAATAACAATAATAATAATAATAATAATAATAATAATAATAAAAATAACAATAATGATAATAAATAATGATAAAAAATAAAAGTGAAAATAAATAATAATAGTTAACAATACTAATAATAACAATAATAATAATTAGTGATAGTCAAATAATTATAATAGTTATGATATACTATAATAATAATAATAATAGTTAATAGATTAATATTATTATTATAATAATAATAATAATAGCTAAAACAAAAAGAAAAAAGAAAAAAAATATTGGGGGCAATTTCGCACGCCCAGAAAAAGAGTCTAACGGATTTTTTCAAAATAAAAAAAAAACTTCCTCTTATCTTGTTACATGTGGCACAAAGGGAGAAAAAAACAAAAGAAAAGTTCTTCTTCTCCCACATTTGTTCGATGCTTTCAGAAAAAACAAAGTTAAGAAAATTTTCAAATGCTCACACCCTCTTCCCTCACTTCCTCTCTCAAGTTTCAAAAAATGGAAACAACACAACAAATGAAAATAAAAAAAAAGTGTTCTCAAACTCTCTCTCACTCAGTTTCCAAAGAAATCGTTGGTGGTTGGTGTTGTTGCTCGATGGTGATGGTGATGATGGTTGTTCGGTTAGGGGTTAAATGTTGCAATGGTGGTGGACGGAGTTTGAAGGTGTTTGTCTGTGGTGGAGGAACGTTGAAGGGAGGTTAGGTTGCGATGTTTGTATGTGTGTTGTCTGCATCTTCATGAAGGTTTTCAGGTGAATCGAAAGGGTGAGGTTCGTTTGCGATGTTGGTCAAAAAATAGAGGCGGTTTAAGGGTGGTTTACGATGGTTGTGGGTGATATGAGAGGTTCGTGATTTGAGTTTTCACAGTTTGATTTTACGGTAAAGTTTGGTTGTTGATTAGTGATTATATGTAAGGAGGAGGGCGAATCATTTTCACCGTGGTTGGCGATTTTGTTTTGGTATCTCATTCTTTTGTTTTTACGACTGTTTCTCTATGGAAAACAGAAGAGAATCTTGACAGAGAGAACTACTTGTTGGTTTTTTTCAACTGTGAACTGAATTCCTTGTTGTTGTTATTGTTGTTGTTGTTGTTGTTGTGATGAAGACGTTTGATGTGAGAGGTCGTGTTTGGTTTTTAGGTATGGTCTATGATGGGTTTGTTTCGTTTCCAATGGCTTTGAGGGACACAGGAGGCGACTGAAGCGGTTGGTTAAGCATGAATTTTACGGTAGAATAAAATGGTTAGAAGGGGGAGATTGGTAAGATGCGAGGAGAGAATTATTATTGAATGATTTATTGTAGTTTTGCTGAAGAAAGGAAATGGAAAAGTGATGGATTGTGAGTTTATTTGGGTTTGAAAATGAGAGAGAGTTGGAGGTGATGAGGAGAAAAGAGTGGTGTTATCTGCTGTTGGTTGATGCGCCTGTGTGGAAGAAGAAGATGAAGGGAAAAAAATAATTTGAAGAAAAAAACCATGGGTTTTTTATGAAAAAATCTCACCTTCACGCTATGATTTTGAAATTAAAACGAGCACACCAAGTTAAACTACGTGAAGCGTAGATTAAGAAAACTGACGTCTGCAAGCTTGATTTTGAAAATTTTCATCACTTTGCACTAGTGGCAAGCTTTACTTTGAAAATTTACGCCTGCTAATTCGATGCACAGTTGATAAACGATTTGACTTGTCTATCTGTAGATCCAAAAAATTATTTTGATTAACATTTTAAGTGTTATGCGGAACGAAGTGCATGTTGTGATAAGTAGAAAATGCAGATGTCTGGTGAATGTATTGATTTGCTGATCGAGTAATCGTGAATAGACAATCAGATGCAAATGAATCGCTCTTGGACCATTTGTTTATGATTCTCAATTATAATTAAAAATCTACAAAGACTCAGATGACGAAAATACTATTGATTTCCACCCTTTGAACCTCTGAAACATGATGCAATTTAAATGAATGATGCACTGAGATTGAGACATCAAGCCTTTTGACTTATTAATCAACATATGACTGAATAAATGTCATCAAGGTCAAATAAAATTTTAGAACCCTTGACTTTTCATCTAAACCCTGATGAATGCTTTTAACTGATGAAATGCACGACAAAATGCCAAAACTCTTGAATTTTCATCTAAACCCTGATGAATGCCCATATTTAAACATCTTTAACTTGAGGATATGAAGAACTCTTGTCTTTAAATCATCATGGTGAAAGATAGTTTAAATATCAATCAGACCCAAAATTTCCCCTTTTATGCAATAGAGTGATATGCTTATGGTCACGAATGAAGGCACTGAAATTAAGAATACTCTTGATTTCTTAACCAAATAGATGGTAATTCAAATGAATGTAACAAGATTTAGGGAATGCTCTTGATTCCCTAATCATAAGATGATATGAAAAATGAGGTAAGAAATACTCTTGATATCTTGATCCTTAAATGATTGAATGAAGTGAAAATGAATTAAGAAATACTCCTTGATTTCTTAATCATCAGATGAAAAATGATATGTATGCTAAGAAGTACTATTGACTCCTTAGAAATGAAGGGATTAAGAAATACTCTTGATCTCTTATTCATCAAATGATTGAATGAAATGTATATGAATTAAGAAATACTCTTGATTTCTTAATCATGATAATGTTAATAAGTACTCTTGACTTCTAAAAAAATGAGTGTGGATTGTCATACCCCAAAATTTGCCCATTAATATTTCAAGACATTTCAGGGCACTCCGACTCATTTTTATGACACTTAAAGGAACTAAGGCCCAGCTCGCGAATGACCCAAACTGGCCTACTCGCTACACGCTCACCTAGTGATAATATGAAAGTGGTTTATTTGGAAGTGGAGGAAAAGGGGTACAAAAGGGAAAGAAAACGGACCAAACAGCAAAGCCCAACCCAAAGTACAAGAACACGGGTGTGGCATCTGTGACGAGCGTCACAGAGGCTGTGACGAGCGTCACGCCTCGCACACCCCTGTGACGGGCGTCACACATGGTGTGACGAACGTCACACCGTTCCCCTACTTTGTGGGCGCAGATAATGCTTCGGAGACTTGAAGATCCGTTGGGCCCTATATCCACGCGCGCGTTGAAGACCTTTTTGGCAGCAGGGATGACCTAATGACAACAATATAAATAGCCGCCTTGAAAACCTAAAAAGGGGGGCTTTTTCCGAGATTCTTTTTCCTTTGCCGTTTTCGCCTTTGCATTTTTTTCTTCTTTTCCAGCAGCTTAGGCATTGTGTTTTACAAGTGCTACACTATTTCTTTTGCAATTCCGGATTCCCTTTTGGTATTTAGTTAATTCTTTTCGTACAATAGTTTCTACAACGGAAACTATTGTGTGCCTTTTTACCGAATCTAATCTTACGGCGGCAGCAAGGTCACCTCCGCTCAATTCTATCCGATCGGCCAATTCAAGGTTGCGACTCAATTGCAAACAGGTTTGCGTTACTATTATCGCTTTATGTTCCTAATTCACATGTGATATCATAATTGAGATTCATAAATATATTTGAGGCTTTGCATGTAACTTAAGTATGCCTGGATACTTTGAATTGTTGTAATGGATGTCGCTGTTCTTCGTCCTATTGTTGTAACCATGCTTTGTTTACCTATTACTTTGGTGCAACTCTCGATTGCACCCTGATTTGGTATTCTAACCCGTTTGCTGAATTTTGCAAAGGTTCATATGTCCCAGGAAAAGATTGCTGTTTAGGTCTCCCACTTTATTTGTGGGATACCCTTGTGGAGACTCACCCTAAGTGGTCTAATTAATTTTAATGTGTTCATTTTAATGTCTTAATTTTAATGTATTAATTTTAATGTATTAATTGTAATGCATTGATTTTAGTATGGACTTAATTACTTAATTGACTTTGAAATATGACCTTTAAATAAGTGATCTTGGACCTCTCTTTGCTGCCTTACGGTATTACGGTATAACGGTCATGTCCCGCGAATATGGGGATACCCTTAGCAAAGACCCTTCGATTAAATCATCATAAAATAAATCATGGTCCCTCGGATGTTGCCTTCGAAAATACGATTTTGTCCCTCGATGTCCCTTCGGAGTAGCCTACGGTTAAATGATGATCGTCCCTTCGAATGCTAAGGTATCCTTACAACTGTTGCCTTCAATGACCTATCGATGACCCTACGATGACCCTTCTACATCCCCAGGATAAAACTACTTACTTCTCAATAGTAAGGACAGTTTTACCCTCATAAGGACGGGAAATGCCCGGAAAGACCTCGGACAGGTATAACCTTAATTGCCCATTCATAACATAAAAAATATACTTTTCGCACCTCACACCTTTCAAACGTCTTCTTTTGGAAAATCACCACTTAGCATACATCCGTACTAGGATCATTGCCGAGTTATATTTTTCTAAACTATTTTCTAAATTAAACGAGATAACCACTTTGTATACATTCATGCAAGAATCATTACAAAGTTAAATTCTCATTTTCAAAACATTTTTCATACATTTCTCAACCACTTTTTTCAAACAAAGAAAACATAAATGATTGAGCAATTAAGAGCCCATGGATAACCATGGATACGAAGGGTGCCTAACACCTTCCCTTTGTATAAAGTACCTCCCGAACCTAAGAATTTAAAATTAAGGTCTTTCCTGTTCTTTTCCGCCTTTCCTTATTGGATAAAAGAAAAGTCGGTGGCGACTCTTGCTAACCGCGACATTGCGATTACAAATCCAATAAAGTCAGTTCACCGTATGACAGAACTGGCGACTCTGCTGGGGACATATTAAAGAGAGGTCCATCTTTGAAAAAAAATCATTTATGTTCTTGGATTGTTCCTTCTTTTAAGGGTATTGTTGAGTGAAAGATCCTACACCCGGATCTAGTGTACCTTAGGTAAGTAGCAATAGATCATCGCGACTATCCGGCGTATACTGGAATGGTTAAAATGATAGCTACGGTTAATGTGACACTTTGGTTGTCCTGATGTTCCTCATGTTACTTGAGGAAAAATTTGGCTTCCGCGTGGTGTCATCAAAGCATTAACCAGACCTTTAGAACCCTAATTGACTCATCCTAGCCATTAGAAAGTAGTGAGATAACTGACTTCGGTTCCGACTGAGGTTGGTTGATACTCGATACTACACTCTTTGAGATTGGACTTTAGGAAAGCTTCGGTCAACCACTTGGTGTTGCACTGAAGTGGACCTAAAGAAAGGTCGATGATCTGAGATCCTTCTAGAACCCGGTTACTATTCTAGGACAGGTTGAACCAACCAAACTTCAGTGGGGAGGGTACTTACCTATGGAACTCATGCAAGCCTTAAAACCTAGGGATAATTGTTGTGTGACATGCTTGTGCTTGCATAACATCATAACATCATAACATCATAACATCATAACATCATGACATCATAACATTGTACTAACCATTTCAAGGACTTAGGGATTTGACTTTGCTCTGTTTTGTATAAAAAACAAAAAAAAAAAAAAAAAAAAAAAAAAAAAAAAAAAAAAAACGAAAAAAACAAAAAAAGTTTCCCTTTTTGGTAGTGTATGCAAAGTTAAATTCCAAAAGTCCTTGGAAACATTTCATACATTGCATAGCATAGCATTGCATAACAGGTACTCTAAGGGGATCAATGTTCTCACGGTTTTCCTCCATAACAGAAAAATGGATCTCGAGCAAACTGTCAAAGATCTCCAGACTCAGAATGCTCAGTTCAAGGAGATGATGCTAAGCTTATCCAAGGGGCAGGAGGAACTGAAGGCTCTTTTGGCCGAAAAGAAGAAGGACAAGAAAGCTGTGAGCTTCATTAACCCGGGCAGAAGGCGTAAAGGACAGGCTACGGGAATCAAATTTGGAATCCCGAATGGTCCAGAAGAGGGGGCGGAAATTGATTCAGAGGAGGAGAATCCTGATTTCTCTAACCCTGAGGATGAAGATGAAGAGTATGAAAATGAACAGTACTCTCCAAGAGATGATAAGTACAAACTGCTGGAAGAACGCATGCTAGCCATGGAGGGTCAGAAGACACCTGGTCTGGATTTCGAAAGTCTGGGTCTGGTCTCCGATGTGACCATTCCCCGCAAATTCAAAATCCCCACTTTCACTAAGTACGATGGTGCGTCTTGTCCTCAGATGCATCTAAGGGCTTATGTGAGAAAGATCCAGCCGCATACCACTGATAAGAAACTGTGGATCCATTTCTTCCAAGAGAGTCTATCTGGCACTCAGTTGGAATGGTATTATCAGCTCGAGAGCTCTGACATCCGCACCTGGACTGATCTAGCAACGGCTTTCTACAAGCAGTACCAGTACAATTCTGAATTAGCACCTACTCGGCTACAGTTGCAGAATATGGCCATGGGATCTAAAGAAAGCTTTAAAGAGTATGCTCAGAAATGGAGAGATTTGGCCGGCAGGGTCAAACCCCCTATGACTGACCGAGAATTAGTAGACCTGTTCATGGGTACTCTGACTGGCCCATTCTACAGCCACCTACTGGGGAGTTCTTCATCAGGTTTCACTGAACTTATACTGACAGGTGAACGGGTGGAGAGCGGCATTCGAAGTGGAAAATTACAGGCAACTACTTCTACAAGCAATAAAAAGTCCTACCAGGGGAAGAATGAATCGAATGCTGTGTATGGTCAGAAGAATCATAACAAGAAAATCGGTGACCATGCCATTGGAGCAGTGACGATTGCAGCCCCGCCAGCTCAAAACTTCCAGCAAAGACAAGACAGACCAAGAAGGCAGTTTACCAAGCTCAATATGACTTTAGCACAAGCACTGCAAAGCATGCTGAAGGTAAACCTGATCACTCTCAGAGGTCCCCCTGCAAATGTCAACACTGCTTCGCCTCGTTATAATCCCAATGCCAGGTGTGCGTATCACTCCGATAGCCCCGGGCATGATACAAATGATTGTTGGCTATTGAAGAATAAGATTCAGGACATGATCGATGCTGGGGAAATTGAGTTCGAGCCTCCGGAGACCCCTAATGTCATCAATGCACCTATGCCTAATCACGACAAGGCTGTTAATGCTCTCAACGACGATTTTCTCATCACTACTGTAGCGGACTTAACATCTCCTCTCCCGGTCATAAAGCGGAATTTATCGCAAGCTGGTTTATTTCCAGGTTGTACTGAAGATTGCAATCTCTGCACACTTTGGCCCGAGGACTGCTTGAAATTGAAAAATGGCATTCAACGGCTGATGGACGACCGTACAATTCTCTTTGAAAGGGTTTCTAAGGCGGAAAACCCTATTGAAGAAATATCTATGATTGCAAGGTCCAAAGTTCCGGTTAAGATTACCGCTCCCAGGGTACCTGTGAAGATCATTGCTGAGCCCAAGGTAGCTCCCCTGATCATTACTGCACCTGGCCCAATACCGTACTCCTCAAGCAAGGCCATTCCGTGGAATTATGGAGGTGAGGTTTACATCCATGGCGTAAAGCAAGTTGGTGATTCTGCTAATCCTAATGACATCGTTGGGTCTAGTAAAATTACTCGAAGCGGAAGGATCTTCTCTCCAGAGATCTCACCTCCGGTTCCCGAAAACCGAGGAAAGGAACCAGTCAACCCTTCTCAGTCAGAGACACCGATCGAAGCTACTACTGAAGACGTTGCCAAACGAGAAATGGAAGAAGTGCTGAAAATCATCCGCAAGAGTGATTTTGATGTGGTAGAACAGTTGAGGCATACCCCGTCTAAAATCTCGATGTTGTCCTTGTTGTTATCCTCTGAATCTCATGCCCATGCCTTGATAAGATTCTTGAAGACTGCTCATGTACCTCAAGAGACCTCCGTCGATCAGTTCGAAAATTATGTTGCTAATCTGACTGTCGACGGTGGCCTAGGTTTTTCCAATGCTGACCTGACACCAGCGGGAAAGGACCATAATAAAGCTCTGCATATCTCCATTGAGTGTAAAGGGATCACCCTGTCTCATGTGCTGATCGATAATGGCTCTTCTTTGAATGTGTTACCAAAAACCGTGCTCGAGAAACTTGACTGCAAGGGCGTTGAACTGAAGCCTAGTGACATTGTGGTGCGGGCTTACGATGGTGCAAAGAGTGTTGTCCACGGTGAAGTTGTTCTCCCTATCAAGATAGGACCTCAAGTCTTCAACACTACCTTTCATGTAATGAACATTCGCCCCGCCTATTCCTGCTTGCTGGGACGCCCCTGGATTCATGGGGCAGGTGCTGTAGCTTCGTCTCTCCATCAAAAGCTGAGATATCCAATAGAGGGAAAGATTGTCACTGTGTGTGGGGAAGAAGAATACATTGTCAGTAGTGTGCATACCTTCAGATATGTCGAGATGGATGGTGAATTCTTCGAGACTCCGTCTCAGTCATTTGAAGTGGTTCCTCCGCCTAGTCCTGTCCTTAAGCCAACTCCCCTTGTGCCCGAGGTTATTCGAGCTCCTCCTGCTATGATTTCTCTGAAGGACGCTCAAGCCGTGGTTGAAGATGGTGGCTGTACTGGCTGAGGTCAACTGATCAACGTACCGTACAAGTCTGACAAAGCTGGTCTGGGATTCAACTCTGATAAGATGGTCAAAGATCAAATCAATGCTGTAGAGGATGCTGACAGTGATTGCGACCTGGATAGCTGGATCTACCCAACAATTGGCGACGGACTCAATAATTGGAAGGCTGAAGACACTATCCCGATCTCCTTTAGTCAGGAGTAATTGTTATTGTCTATTTAGTATTGCAAATTCTAATTGAACTTCTTAAAGCATTGTGTCTATACCCGGGGCACAATAGCTAATTTGTTAAGGGTTTTGTCATTTCATAAGCATATTTTCATATTCAATAAATCAATGGACCTTTTCGCATTCAAATATTGCGCTCTTTATTTTTCCTCTCGTCTTTCAAACGAGCTATGTTTTCTTACACACACTCACGTAACAAATTGCAGATCCGTACTCACTCTGGATCCTATTGATAATAATTCCGCTACTGTCCATTATGACTTTGAAAATCCGATCTACCAAGCCGAAGATGGAAGTGAGGAAGATTGTGAAGTCCCTGGAGAGCTTGCCAGATTGGTACTGCAAGAAGAAAGGACTATACAGCCGCATGAAGAGTCCCTCGAAATTGTAAATCTGGGTACTGAGGTAGACAGAAAAGAAGTCAAAATAGGAGCAGGATTGGAAAGCAGTGTCAAGGAAAGATTGGTTCGGATGTTGCATGACTATGTAGAGGTTTTCGCCTGGTCTTATGAAGACATGCCTGGGTTGGATACTAATATAGTGGTGCATCGGCTGCCTACGAAGGAAGACTGCCGTCCTGTCAAGCAAAAAGTTCGCCGTATGCGTCCTGAAATGTCCGAGAAAATCAAAGCCGAGGTTATGAAACAATTCAATGCCGGTTTTTTAGCTGTTACTTCTTATCCTCAATGGGTTGCTAATGTGGTGCCAGTGCCAAAGAAAGATGGTAAGGTGCGAATGTGCGTAGACTACAGAGATTTGAATAAAGCGAGTCCCAAAGATGACTTTCCGCTCCCGCACATTGATGTTCTGGTAGACAACACCGCCCAACACAAATTATTCTCATTCATGGATGGTTTCTCAGGTTACAATCAGATTAAGATGGCACCTGAGGACATGGAGAAAACTACGTTTGTGACGCAATGGGGCACTTTCTGTTACAAAGTAATGCCGTTCGGTCTAAAGAACGCCGGGGCAACATACCAGCGTGCTATGGTGGTTTTGTTCCATGACATGATTCATCATGAGATAGAAGTATATGTGGATGACATGATAGCTAGATCTCATACTGAAGAAGAGCATCTCGATCATTTATACAAACTGTTCGAGAGGCTGAAGAAGTACAAATTGAGATTGAATCCGAACAAATGCACTTTTGGAGTAAGATCCGGTAAACTCTTAGGCTTTATTGTCAGTGGTAAAGGAATTGAGGTTGACCCGGCTAAAGTGAGAGCTATTCAAGAAATGCCAGTTCCCCGTACGGAGAAGGAGGTCAGAGGTTTCTTGGGACGCTTGAACTACATTGCCCGATTTATCTCCCACTTGACCGCCACTTGCAAACCTATCTTCAAATTACTGAGGAAGAATCAAGAGATGATATGGAATGACGAATGCCAAGAAGCCTTTGACAAAATCAAGAAATATCTCCAGGAACCTCCAATTCTGATACCACCAGTCGAAGGAAGACCTCTAATCATGTATTTGACCGTGTTAGAAAATTCAATGGGGTGCGTATTGGGGCAACATGACGAGTCTGGTCGAAAAGAGCATGCCATATACTACCTGAGCAAAAAGTTTACCGACTGTGAAACAAGATACTCACTGCTCGAGAGAACTTGCTGTGCTTTGGCCTGGGCTGCTCGCCGACTAAGACAGTATATGTTGAATCATACCACTTTGTTGATTTCTAGGATGGATCCCATCAAATACATGTTCGAGAAGCCTGCCCTCTCTGGAAGAATAGCGAGATGGCAGATGATCTTAACAGAGTACGATATCCAGTACACTACCCAGAAAGCAATCAAAGGAAGCGTGCTGGCTGATCATTTGGCTCATCAGGCGGTGGATGATCACCAATCTATGAATTTTGAGTTCCCAGATGAGGATGTCATGTTTGTTGCTGATAATGAAAAACCTAAACCAGATGAAGGACCCGAATGGGGATCCCGATGGACTATGGTCTTTGATGGATCTTCTAATGCATTGGGCCATGGTGTTGGGGTTGTACTCATTTCTCCCGGAGGTTACCATACGCCTCTCACTGCTAGACTATGTTTTCGTTGTACCAATAATATGGCTGAGTATGAAGCATGTATTTTTGGACTCAAAGCTGCTATAGATTGGCGAATCAAGTTTTTGAGTGTGTACGGAGATTCGGCCTTGGTAATCAGTCAAATCAAAGGGGAATGGGATACTAAACACCCAAATCTCATCCCTTATCGAGAGCAGGTGATGACATTAATCCCATACTTTGAAGAAATAGCATTTGAACATATTCCACGAGAGGAGAACCAGCTGGCAGACGCATTAGCTACCATGTCATCTATGTTCAGAGTCAGATGGGGCAGCGAAGCTCCCATGCTTACCATTGGACGGTTAGATGAACCAGCATACTGTTACGGACTTAACACAGAGGAGGTACAGGAAAAACCTTGGTTCCACGACGTAAGAAGATATTTAGAAGCTCAGGAATACCCTGAAGGGGCATCCGTCAAGGACAGAAAATTCTTGAGGAAGTTCTCTGCTAAATTCTTGCTGAGTAATGGAGTGTTATACAAACGTAATCATGACTCGACTCTGCTTCGCTGTGTGGATCAAAAGGAAGCGGAAAGGATTATGGAAGACATGCATGACGGTATTTTTGGGACTCATCCTAATGGGCATACCATGGCCAAGAAGATTCTGAGATCAGGGTATTATTGGTCTACCATGGAAGCTGATTGCCACCATCACTCCAGAACCTGTCACAAGTGTCAGATCTATGCGGATAAAGTACATGTGCCTCCTGCTCCATTGAACGTGTTAACAGCGCCTTGGCCCTTTGCAATGTGGGGCATCGATATGATTGGAGAGATTAAACCTACGGCTTCTAATGGACATCGTTTCATTCTCGTCGCTATTGATTACTTCACAAAGTGGGTAGAGGCAGCCTCCTTCGCTTCTGTCACCAAGAATGTGGTGGCACGGTTCATCAAGAATAGTCTTATTTGTCGGTATGGCATCCCTGAAAGAATTATCACCGACAATGGTACTAATTTGAATAACAAGATGATTACTGAACTCTGCACG
This sequence comes from Lathyrus oleraceus, assembly GCF_024323335.1. Classification (NCBI taxonomy): domain Eukaryota; kingdom Viridiplantae; phylum Streptophyta; class Magnoliopsida; order Fabales; family Fabaceae; genus Lathyrus; species Lathyrus oleraceus. Next base: position 116,829 of record NW_026112421.1, read on the forward strand.
CAGTTCAAAATTAAGCATCACAACTCTTCTCCGTACCGGCCAAAGATGAATGGCGCCGTAGAAGCTGCTAATAAGAATATCAAGAAGATCATACAAAAGATGACGGTAACATACAAAGACTGGCATGAGATGTTACCGTTTGCCCTTCACGGTTATCGCACTTCAGTACGCACTTCGACAGGGGCAACTCCTTTCTCTTTAGTCTATGGAATGGAAGCCGTTTTACCAGTGGAAGTTCAGATTCCCTCCCTAAGGATCATGAAAGAGGCGGGCTTAGATGAAGATGAATGGATTCAGACACGACTCGATCAGATAAACTTGATCGATGAGAAGAGACTTGCGGCTGTTTGTCATGGACAGATATATCAGAAGCGCATGACCCAGGCATTTAACAAAAGAGTCAAGAGACAGGTGTATCAAACTGGCGACTTGGTGATCAAGCGTATCATTCTACCCCAAGGTGATCCCAGAGGCAAATGGACTCCCACATACGAAGGGCCATTTGTAGTTAAGAAGGTATTCTCTGGTGGAGCCATGATACTTGCTACAATGGATGGTGAAGACTTCCCACATCCCGTGAACGCGGACATAGTTAAAAAATACTACGCATAAAAGAGACCCGCTAGATCGACGTATCTAGGCAAAAGTAAGGGCATCCCGGCGAACCAAAAGGGTTCGGGCAAAAATTAGGGATATATAAAAAAAATGTACACCCGGCAAGTCGAAAACCTGAAAAGGCGGCTTGGGCAAAAAGGGGTATCCCGGTGGACTGAAAACCTGAAAAGGCGGTCCAGGCAAAAATTAGGGATTAAAGCGTATGACTATGTCCCGTTCTCTGTCACTTTCATCCAAGTTCGAGGGACTGACCAAGCCAATCACTTCTATCCGACAGCAAGGGATGAGATGCTCGAAGACATAATGACAGTAGTAGGCTTGAAATCAATAGGACTTCTTCCACATAGCTTTCTCTTTGTTTTCGACAATTTCCTCTTACCAGGATTTCTGTCTCCTTGTACACAAATTGCCTGTTTATAGGCCTCCTTTCAAAATCAATACAACCTTCTTGCAAAAAAGATATTTTTGTTTTTTACTTTTTCCGTCTTGTTTGCGTAAACGTCCATTGATTTAATTTGAATTAATATGTGCATTTGAATATGATCAATGTTTATCAAAAATACGTACATAGAATAGCAATAGCAGTTACTACAAGACTTTGGGATCGAGGATAAGGTCTAATCATGCTCCCGATGAGTCCACTACCAATTCTCTTCCCCCAGCAAGCCTGTTCTTCCCCGGAAGAAGTGGGCAGTATTCCCCGGCACAGCCAGCTATCCCCCAACAGAGGTTGGCACCATCAGACAGATTGATCCTCTCTTCCATCCCCAGCCAGGCTCTGTTGAATATTGCCGCCATCAGACCAAATCAACAACCCCCTGCCGCGAAAGGGTCATCATTACAAGTATCTCCAATCAGTAGATGGGGATTTATTTTCCCCAGTAGAGTCTCCAAGCAGAACTTCTCATACGCATAACTCATTCCTTACATCATTTCACATCATACGCATGCATACAACATTCGCATTTATTTTCGAAAGCATAAAACATCTCATGCATCATGACATGGCATAAAGCTAACCTTTCTTTGCAGGTTAATTATCCTCCTGATATAGTCAAAGTAAAAGGCTCATCCAGGCAGACGCCTTTATCAATCACAGACAAGATTCAGATACATATTCCAGATGCAATTCACGGGAACATTCATTCAGACAGACACCTCTATCAATTATGTACAAGATCCAGATATGTATCTCAGATACAATTCCCGGGACATTCATTCTGACTACAGTTCAGTATCCTCCTAACGATGGCATCTTTAAGCCCATCCCAGACATTTATTGCAAGTACAACATGTACAGATATTATCAGATACAGCCTAACATACGGTTCATTCTGATTCAGCCCAACATATGATTCCTTCAACTATTTCAAGACGGTCTAATGTACGACCCAATTAAGACCTTTGTCTCCTCAGATGCTACCTAGTGTACGGTACATTTCTGAAGTGTAGTCTAGTGTACGACTACCCCCTTTTTATCATCAGATTCGGCCTAATGGACGGCTCATTCTGCTCTGATACGGTCTAATGTACGACCCAATTAAGACCTTTGTCTCCTCAGATGCTACCTAGTGTACGGTACATTTCTGAAGTGTAGTCTAGTGTACGACTACCCCCTTTTTATCATCAGATTCGGCCTAATGGACGGCTCATTCTGCTCTGATACGGTCTAATGTACGACCCAATTAAGACCTTTGTCTCCTCAGATGCTACCTAGTGTACGGTACATTTCTGAAGTGTAGTCTAGTGTACGACTACCCCCTTTTTATCATCAGATTCGGCCTAATGGACGGCTCATTCTGCTCTGATACGGTCTAATGTACGACCCAATTAAGACCTTTGTCTCCTCAGATGCTACCTAGTGTACGGTACATTTCTGAAGTGTAGTCTAGTGTACGACTACCCCCTTTTATCATCAGATTCAGCCTAATGGACGGCTCATCCTGCAACTCCAATACAGTCTATCATAAGACCCATTTGGATCTTCAACTCAGATACAATCTAGCGTACGATCCGTTCTGATTTTTCATCCTCGGCAAAGTCATCTGCCTAATGGATAGCCCACTCTGGTCTTCAGACACGGTCTAATGTATGATCCATTCTGATCCCTTATCCCCAGCAGTATAGCATACTCTGACTCCCCGACAAAGTCAACAGCATAATGGAGGGTTCACTATACGGTCTGATGTATGACCCGGTGTGACACCCATGTCTCTAGATATCGTCTAATGTACGACACAATCTGGAAATCTCCTCAGCAAGTTTCTTGGATGGTATCTTTAAGCCCATCTCCACCAAGACTAATTGGCAAGTGCAAAATTTTGGGGCATTCTAGTGTTCAATAATCTTTCACCTCTAGACCACGAGCGGCACATACCATTCTACTCTCTCGGCTCAAGAATATTGAACAGGGGCAGCTGTCATACCCCAAAATTTGCCCATTAATATTTCAAGACATTTCAGGGCACTCCGACTAATTTTTATGACACTTAAAGGAACTAAGGCCCAGCTCGCGAATGACCCAAACTGGCCTACTCGCTACACGCTCACCTAGTGATAATATGAAAGTGGTTTATTTGGAAGTGGAGGAAAAGGGGTACAAAAGGGAAAGAAAACGGACCAAACAGCAAAGCCCAACCCAAAGTACAAGAACACGGGTGTGGCATCTGTGACGAGCGTCACAGAGGCTGTGACGAGCGTCACGCCTCGCACACCCCTGTGACGGGCGTCACACATGGTGTGACGAACGTCACACCGTTCCCCTACTTTGTGGGCGCAGATAATGCTTCGGAGACTTGAAGATCCGTTGGGCCCTATATCCACGCGCGCGTTGAAGACCTTTTTGGCAGCAGCCATGACCTAATGACAACAATATAAATAGCCGCCTTGAAAACCTAAAAAGGGGGGCTTTTTCCGAGATTCTTTTTCCTTTGCCGTTTTCGCCTTTGCATTTTTTTCTTCTTTTCCAGCAGCTTAGGCATTGTGTTTTACAAGTGCTACACTATTTCTTTTGCAATTCCGGATTCCCTTTTGGTATTTAGTTAATTCTTTTCGTACAATAGTTTCTACAACGGAAACTATTGTGTGCCTTTTTACCGAATCTAATCTTACGGCGGCAGCAAGGTCACCTCCGCTCAATTCTATCCGATCGGCCAATTCAAGGTTGCGACTCAATTGCAAACAGGTTTGCGTTACTATTATCGCTTTATGTTCCTAATTCACATGTGATATCATAATTGAGATTCATAAATATATTTGAGGCTTTGCATGTAACTTAAGTATGCCTGGATACTTTGAATTGTTGTAATGGATGTCGCTGTTCTTCGTCCTATTGTTGTAACCATGCTTTGTTTACCTATTACTTTGGTGCAACTCTCGATTGCACCCTGATTTGGTATTCTAACCCGTTTGCTGAATTTTGCAAAGGTTCATATGTCCCAGGAAAAGATTGCTGTTTAGGTCTCCCACTTTATTTGTGGGATACCCTTGTGGAGACTCACCCTAAGTGGTCTAATTAATTTTAATGTGTTCATTTTAATGTCTTAATTTTAATGTATTAATTTTAATGTATTAATTGTAATGCATTGATTTTAGTATGGACTTAATTACTTAATTGACTTTGAAATATGACCTTTAAATAAGTGATCTTGGACCTCTCTTTGCTGCCTTACGGTATTACGGTATAACGGTCATGTCCCGCGAATATGGGGATACCCTTAGCAAAGACCCTTCGATTAAATCATCATAAAATAAATCATGGTCCCTCGGATGTTGCCTTCGAAAATACGATTTTGTCCCTCGATGTCCCTTCGGAGTAGCCTACGGTTAAATGATGATCGTCCCTTCGAATGCTAAGGTATCCTTACAACTGTTGCCTTCAATGACCTATCGATGACCCTACGATGACCCTTCTACATCCCCAGGATAAAACTACTTACTTCTCAATAGTAAGGACAGTTTTACCCTCATAAGGACGGGAAATGCCCGGAAAGACCTCGGACAGGTATAACCTTAATTGCCCATTCATAACATAAAAAATATACTTTTCGCACCTCACACCTTTCAAACGTCTTCTTTTGGAAAATCACCACTTAGCATACATCCGTACTAGGATCATTGCCGAGTTATATTTTTCTAAACTATTTTCTAAATTAAACGAGATAACCACTTTGTATACATTCATGCAAGAATCATTACAAAGTTAAATTCTCATTTTCAAAACATTTTTCATACATTTCTCAACCACTTTTTTCAAACAAAGAAAACATAAATGATTGAGCAATTAAGAGCCCATGGATAACCATGGATACGAAGGGTGCCTAACACCTTCCCTTTGTATAAAGTACCTCCCGAACCTAAGAATTTAAAATTAAGGTCTTTCCTGTTCTTTTCCGCCTTTCCTTATTGGATAAAAGAAAAGTCGGTGGCGACTCTTGCTAACCGCGACATTGCGATTACAAATCCAATAAAGTCAGTTCACCGTATGACATGGATGATTTAAGAAATACTCTCGATTTCTTAATCATATGAATGCAAATGATGGTTTAATAAATATTCTTGTTTTTTTATGATATAGGGGCTAAGAAGTACTATTGACTCCTTAAAGATGAGTACAAATGAATTAAGAAATACTCTTGATTTATTAATCTTGAGAATGCAAATGATTTAAGAAATGCTCCTGATTTCTTAACCATATGAATGTTAACAAGTGCTCTCGACTTCTAAATGAATGCAGATGAATTAAGAAATACTCCTTATTTCTTAATAATATGAATGAAATAAGAAATACTCTTGATTTCTTAATCATGAATTAGATGGGTTAAAAAATACTCTTGATTTCTTAGATGTTATGCAAATGAAATAAGAAATACTCTTGATTTCTTAATCATGAATGTAAATGAACTATGCAATGTTCTTGATTTCTTAGATGTTACATAAATGATTGGGGATTGGAGAATCATGTCCAGTTGCTCTTGACTGATAATAGATCTATGGGGATGGATTTGTTGCAAAGTAACTTCTCGATTATTCTTCAGATGTTCTTCATTGAAGGCAGACTTTCTTGGGGGAACAAATGATCATATTCAGATTCTCTTGGCTAAAGCTGTCATATTCAGCTACTCTTGGCTAAGACTAATGCATTCAATTTCTCTTGGTTGAATACAAATCTGTGCAAAATATAATAGTATCCATCTGCTCTTGGCTGAAACTAATATATGATAATAAATGCATTCAACTTCTCTTGGTTGGAGCAAAACTGTGCAAAATAAAATAGTGTCCAGCTACTCTTGGCTGAAACTGTTGCATTCAACTGCTCTTGGTTGAAGCAAAACAGCAAAATAAAATAGTGTCCAGCCGTTCTTGGCAAAAACTATTGCATCCAACTGCTCTTGGTTAAAGGAAAACTGTTTAAAAATAATAGTATCCAACTGCTCTTGACTGAAACTATTGCATTCAACTGCTCTTTGTTGAAACAAAACTACAAAATAAAACAGTGTCCAATTGCTCTTGACTGAAACTATTGTATTCAACTGCTCTTGATTGAACAAAACTGCATCCAGCTGCTCTTGGATGGAAGCGAAAATCTATTGAGGAAACGTAAATGACTCTCTGGGGACTAATCGTATATTCAACTGCTCTCTGCTGATAGTAGACTCCTCTGAGGTTACTGTCGCATGTCGAAAAATACGATTCCTCGCGATGGTCGCGGAAAATATTTAGTGTTCGAATAGAGTCGCCACCGAACTTTATTTATTCCAATGAAGGAATAGGAAAATATCGATAAAACCTTTAGGAAATGGAATAATGGTCGTCGCAACCATATTCGGGTTCGGGAGTGGATTATGTAAGGGGAAGGTATTAGCACCCCTTACATCTGTTGTACTCAACGGGAACCTTTTAGTTCTAATGTGTGTTTCGAGTGTTAATTTATGTTTGTTTGTTATCTTTGGGTTATAAAATATAGAAAATAGATATGGATGAGAACCTCAGAAAGGGAAAGGGGAGGTTTTTTATTAGTGTGCTCGCGAAGATACAGCAATCTCCTGCCTACGTATCCTTATGGTATAATAAGGAAATTAGAGCATTCGTAGTTCGGGGAACTACGGTTGGTTGGTGTCTTTTAATGAACGACTGCTTATATCGCATCCTAAAAGCTAAACGTTGACTTGTCTACTCTCGGCGGAGGCTTAAGCATTGGTTTGTTATGCGCATTAGAAAGGATTAAATAGTGTTCTTTTGAAAAGAGTTTAAGTCGCACGGGGGTGACAAATTGAGTTGATATGTTGGATGTTTTGATTGGTTGAGATATTTTTGGTTGGATGACGATTACTCGGATAATTGAGTAAGACAACTCGTATCCTAACAGTCGGGAAAGGGAATAGAAGACTCTAAACCACCTTCTTTTTCACCCTTAATTATATAAAAGGATTTGATAATAATTAAAGTGTCTTGAACGGATGACGAATACTCGGATAATCGAGTAAGACAACTCGTATCCTAAAAATCGGGAAAAGGAATAGAAGACTCTAGACCACTTTCTGTTTCATCTGAGTAATTATGAAAAGGATTGGATAATAATTAAGGTGTTTTGAATGGATGACGATTACTCGGATATTCGAGTAAGACAACTCGTATTCTAATAATTGGGAAAGGGAATAGAAGACTCTAGACCACTTTCTGTTTCATCTGAATATTTATGAAAATAAGGTTGTATATAGTTGATGTATTTTTTAGAATAAACGACAAGTGCTCGAATGGCTAAGTAAGACAACTTATATCCAAGCATTTGAGAAGAGGAATTAAAAACTCAAGACCATCTCCTTTTTTGTATAGCTTTGATTGATTTATTAAGTTGCAAAAAAATGACAATTGTTTGACTGACCGGGTAAGAGAACTCGTATTCAAACAATTGAGGAGAGCAGTTGAAAACTCAAAGTCATCTCCCTTTTCATTTAGCTCATTATGAAAATAATTTGATTTAAATCGGGTTTAGAAGTTTGTAGAGGAACGACAATTATTTGACTGACCAAGTAAGAGAACTTGTATTCAAATAATCGAGGAGAAAAATTGAAGACTCAAAGTTATCTCCCTTTTAGTTTCTTGTTATAAAAGGATTTGATTTATTTTTGCTTAAATGGATTAGAAATGACGACCATTTGACTAACCGAGTAAGAAAACTCGTATTCAAATAATCGAGGAGAGGAGTTGAAAACTCAAAACCATCCCCCTTTTCATTTTCAAATGAAGTGTCGTTTAGATGTAATTAAGTATTTTAATTTAACTTTCGATGTCGGATCGAGGTTTTACAAATTGCATTCTTGTGAATGAATTGAATTTATTTAGTGAATGGTCTCATTGTAAGAAGGCCCAAGAGTAAGCCATGTGAGGTTGATGGCGATGCTTTTTCAAGCGATCGACTTACAAAGGCATTTAAAATGGGCTCGACTTTGAATCGAGAAGTTCTATTTGTTTTAAAAATTGGTTTGAATTGATGGCATGGGAATTATAATCTTTTTGTATTTTTAAGTCTTTATTATTTTTTGGTTCATTTTAAGATGAGATGAAGAATGTACAATGATATAGCATAAAGCGAAGTAAAGTAAATACACAAAAATAAATAAATATTAGAAGCGGGATTTAAAAGAGTTAGATGTTAATTGCGGAAATTAAAAAAATTAGAGTTAATCGTTAAATGCTAGGTGTTAGTTGAAATCAACATGAAATAACAAGAGAATTGTAATAAAATGTTAAATCTAAAACAAATAACTAAAGTTTAAACAATTAACAAAAGTATCATTAAATTAAAACTCAAAACAATATTAAACAATCGAAAATCTCAATTCTAAACTATTATCCAAAATATTAATTTTAAAATACTAATAAAGATTAAATTCTAAAATCATTCTAAATTAAAATAAAATTCTAAAAATAATTCTAAATCACCTTATAATTCTAATTAATCTACAATTATTTCTAAAAAAGATCTAATTAAATTCTAAAATATTAACAAAGTTTAAATTCTAAAATCATTCTAAATTAAATTAAAAATTCTAAAATAAGAGAAATCTAACTTATAATTCTAATTAATCTACAAGTATTTCTAAAAAAAAGATCTAATTAAATTCTGAAATATTTTCAAAGATTTAAATCCAAAATCATTCAAAATTAAATTAAAAATTCTAAAATAATTCTAAATCAACTTATAATTCTACAATAAAAAAGATCTAATTAAATTCTAAAATATTTTCAAAAATAAAATCTAAAATCATTCTAAATTAAATTAAAAATTCTAAAATAATTCTAAATCAACTTATAATTCTAATTAATCTACAATTATTTCTAAAAAAGATCTAATTAAATTCTAAAATATTTTCAAAGATTAAATTTTAAAATCATTCTAAATTAAATTAAAAATTCTAAAATAATTCTAAATCAACTTATAATTCTAATTAATCTACAAGTATTTCTAAAAAAAAGATCTAATTAAATTCTAAAATATTTTCAAAGATTTAAATCTAAAATCATTCAAAATTAAATTAAAAATTCTAAAATAGTTCTAAATTAACTTATAATTCTAATTAATCTACAATTGTTTCTAAAAAAGATCTAATTAAATTCTAAAATATTAACAAAGATTAAAATCTAAAATCATTCTAAATCAAATTAAAAATTCTAAAATAATTCTAAATTAACTTATAATTCTAATTAATCTACAATTATTTCTAAAAAAGATCTAATTAAATTCTAAAATATTAACAAAGTTTAAATTCTAAAATCATTCTAAATTAAATTAAAAATTCTAAAATAAGAGAAATCTAATTAAATTCTAAAATACTTTCAAAGATTAATTAATTATATATATCCTAAAATGTATATTTAATTTGAATAAAAAAAAGTCATATATGTAGAAAAATAACAGTCTTGAAAAGAAGATGGGTCTTTGTCATACGGTGAACTGACTTTAATGTGTTTTTTAATCGCAATGTCGCGGTTAGCAAGAGTCGCCACCGATTTTTCTTTTATCCAATAAGGAAAGGTGGAAAAGAACAGGAAAGACCTTAATTTAGATTCTTAGGTTCGGGAGGTACATTATACAAAGGGAAGGTGTTAGCACCCTTTGTATCCATGGTTATCCATGGGCTCTTAATTGCTCAATCATTTATGTTTTTCTCGTTTGAAAAAGTGTTTGAGAAATGTTTTGAAAATGGAGAATTTAACTTTGTAATGATTCTCGTATGAATGTATACAAAGTGGTTATCTCGTTTAGTTTTGAAAGTTGTTTAGAAAAATATAACTCGGCAATGACTCTAGTACGAATGTATGCCAAGTGGTGATTTTCTAAAAGATGTTGAGGTGTGAAAAGTATTTTAGGTTATGAATGAGCAATTAAGGGTTATACCTGTCCGAGGTCTTTCCGGGCATTTCCTATCCTTATGAGGGTAAAACTGTCCTTATTATTGAGAAGTAAGTAGTTTGATCCTTTGGATGTAAAGGGTCATCGTAGGGTCATCGATCGGTCATTGAAGGCAACAGTTGTGAGGATACCTTAGCATTCGAAGGGACTATCATCATTTAACCGTAGGCTACACCGAAGGGTCATCGAGGGACAAAGGCAACATTCGAGGGACTATGATGATTTAACCGAAGGGTCTTTGCTAAGTGTATCCCCATATTCGCGGGGCATGACCGTAATACCGTAATCGCAGGGTAACAAAGAGAGGTCCGAGATCGCATGTTTAACGGCAAAGTTTTACAATTAATTATATAGTCGTAATCAATTAGGTAATTAGGTCCACATTAAAATTGACGAAATCAATACATTAAAATCAGCTAGGTAATTTAGGATGAGTCTCCACATAAAAATTAAGTAATTCAGAATCCATCTCCATAAGGGTATCCCACACATAAGGTGGAATACCTAGCCGGCCGTCTCCTCGGAAATATGTAAGCCTTTACACAATTCAACACACGGGTTAAAGCATCGAGATAAAGTACAATTTGAAATTGCACCATAACACAACAGTCATTAAATCAGACCAAATAATGCAGAATTATAATGAATATTGATCGGATAAACATAAGGCAGAACAACAAAGAAACAAAACAGTCGCTGTCCCGTTCGCCCCTGCTTCGCCTAGCGAAGGCTTAGCGAGGGCTCGCTCCAGGCTCGCTTAGCGATGTGCTAGCGAGCGGCCACGGGTTTGGAGTTTGACAGCAGCATGACCTCCGAAAACCTGAACTTGTATGGCACTTGATTACAGGAATAGCATGGACAAACATTCATGATATTCAAGCATATTTAAATTCGCATGTGAAATCAAATTACATATTCGAAACTTCAATCATGATGCCTTATGTATATAGAGATTACCGATTAAAAGCATAAAACAATAGTGATGCGCAAACCTGCTTGCAACTAAGCTGCTATGTTGAAGAGACTGATCGCTTTTGGTATCGGATGGAGTTGGGCGGCGGTAGCTTCGGAGCGGAGGAGCGGCCTTCAGGGTTTCTTCACTCGGAACTCTCTAAAGTAGCCTCCAGGGTTTCTGTGCCAGGGTTTCCGTCCGTCTTCCCTCTGTTTTTCGTCCTCATTTTCGTGACTGAAGCTTGGCTATTTATAACGCTCTTGTTGTGACCTAATGGGCTCAGAATGAAGCCCGAAAATTCTGATGTCTGTCAGCTTCGCTAGGCGAGCGTGTAGCGAACGTTCGCTAGGCGAAGGATTTGCTCGCCTAGCGAGCAGGCCAGTTTGGGCCAATTTCTGGATTGGGTCACTCGTGAGCTGTGCCTTTGTTCCTTTAAGATCAGTGTCATAAAAATGAGTCGGAGTGCCCTGAAAAATTTCTTAAAATATTAATGGGCAAATTTTGGGGTATGACAGCTGCCCCTGTTCAATATTCTTGAACCGAGAGAGTCAGAATGGTAGGTACGCCATTCGTGGTCTGGAGGTGGAAGATTATTGAACACTTAGAACGCCCCAGAAATTTGCACTTGTCAACTAGTTAGTCTTGATGGAGATGGGTTTAAAGATGCCATCTAGGAAGTTTGATGATGAGAGCTTCAGAGTACGTCGTACGTTAGAAGATATCTGAAGTCATGGGTGTCACTGGGTCATACGCTAGATCGTATAGTGAGTCATTCATTAGGCCGTCGACTTCACTGGGGAGTTAGAATGGGTCATACGCCGCTGGGGATAACAGATCAGAATGGATCGTACGCTAGATCGTATCTGAGTTGCAGAATGGGCCGTCTGTTAGGCTGTATCTGACGAAAAGTAGTCGTACGCTAGACTACACCTCGGGATGTACCGTACGCTAGGTAGTATCTGAGGAATGAAGATCCGAATGGGTCGTACGCTAGACCGTATCGGACTTGTTGGGGGAGTAATATGTTGTGCCGAATCAAAATGAGATAAGAATCCGAATGAGTCATACACTGCTGGGGATAAAGGATCAGAATGGATCGTACGCTAGATCGTATCTGAGTTGCAGAACGAGCCGTCCGTTAGGCTGTATCGTTACTGGGGGTGAAGGATCAGAATGGATCGTATGCTAGATCGTATCTGAGTTGTAGACTGAGCCGTCCGTTAGGCTGTACCTGGTGATGAAGGGGGTAGTCATACGCCAGACTACACTTCAGAATGTACCGTACGCTAGGTAGCATTTGAGGGGATGAACATCCAAGCGGGTCGTAAGCTAGACCGTCTCTGAGTAGCAGAACGAGCCGTCCGTTAGGCTGCATCTGATAATAAAGGGGTAGTCATACGCCAGACTACACTTCAGAATGTACCGTACGCTAGGTAGCATCCGAGGCCTTGAAGGTCCGAATGGGTCGTATGCTGGACCGTATTGGAGTTGTTGAAGGTCGGAATGGATCGCACGCTAGATCGCCTCTGAGTTGAAAGAGTCATATGTTGAGCTGAATCAGAATGAACCGTACGCTAGACTATATCTGATAGTATTTGTATATGTTGTATTCGCAATAAATGTCTGGGATGAGCTTATAGATGCCATCGTTAGGAGGATGTCAGAATGAATGTTGACATGGAGTGTATCTGAAAGATGTATTTGAATCTGAACGTAATCGATGAAGATGTCCGTCTGAATGGCTCTCTATTTTGACTGTATCAGGAAGATAATTAACCTGAAAAATAAAGTTAGCTTCATGCCATGTCATGATGCATGAGATGTTTTATGCTTTCGAAAATAACTGCAAACGATGTATGCATGCGTATGCTGTGAAATGATGTAATGAATGAATTATGCATCTGAAAAGTTCTTCCTGAGGACTCTACTGGGGAAAACAAATCTCAATCTTCTGGTTGGGAGATACTGGTATCGATGACCCTTTCTTAGCCGGGGATGCTTGATTTCTGTCTGATGGTAGAAATGTTCAACAGAAGCCTGGCTGGGGGTGGAAGAGATGACCCATTTGTCTAGTAATGCCACTCTCTTCTGGGAATGACTGGCTTTGCTGGGGAATAGGATTAGCAACGGATTCATTGGAAAGCATGATTAGACCTTCTCCTCGATCCTGGAGCCTAGTAGTAATCGCTATTTCTATTTTATGCACGCATTTTTGGTAAACATCGATCATATCCAAATGCATATATTAATTCAAATTAAATCAATGGACGCTTATGCAAACAAAACAGAGAAAGTAAAACAAAAGCATCTTTTTGGAAATGAAATTGTATTGATTTTGAAAGAGGACCTATAAACAGGCAATTTGTGTACAAGGAGACAGAAATCCTAGTAAGAGGAAATTGTCAGGCAAACAAAGAGAAAGCTATGCAGAAAAAGTCCTATCGATTCTAATTCCACTACTGTCATTATGTCTTCAAGCATCTCATCTCCTGCTGTCGGATAGAAGTGATTAGCTTGTTCAGTCCTTTGAACTTGGATGAAGCTGTCTGAGAACGGGACATAGTCATACGCTTTAATCCCTAATTTTTGCCTGGACCGCCTTTTCAGGTTTTCAGTCCACCAGGATGCCCTTTTTTGCCCAAGCCGCCTTTTCAGGTTTTCGACTTGCCGGGTGTACGTCTTTATATGTTTATCCCTAATTTTTTGCCTGAACCCTTTCAGTTCGCCGGGATGCCCTTACTTTTGCCTAGGTACGTCGACCTAGCGGGTCTCTTTTATGCGTAGTATTTTTTAACTATGTCCGCGTTCACAGGATACGGGAAATCTTCGCCATCCATCGTAGCAAGTATCATGGCTCCACCAGAGAATACCTTTTTAACCACAAATGGCCCCTCGTAAGTGGGAGTCCATTTGCCTCTGGGATCACCTTGCGGTAGAACGATTCGCTTGATCACCAAGTCACCAATTTGATATACCTGTCTCTTGACTCTTTTGTTAAATGCCTGGGTCATGCGCTTCTGGTATATCTGCCCATGACAAACAGCCGCAAGTCTCTTCTCATCGATCAAGTTTATCTGGTCGAGTCGAGTCTGAATCCATTCATCTTCATCTAAGCCCGCCTCTTTTATGATTCTTAGAGAGGGAATCTGGACTTCCACTGGTAAAACGGCTTCCATTCCATAGACTAAAGAGAAAGGAGTTGCTCATGTCGAAGTGCGTACTGAAGTGCGATAACCGTGAAGAGCAAACGGTAACATCTCATGCCAGTCTTTGTACGTCACCGTCATCTTTTGTATGATCTTCTTGATATTCTTATTAGCAGCTTCTACAGCGCCATTCATCTTTGGTCGGTACGGAGAAGAGTTATGGTGCTTTACATTGAACTGCGTGCAGAGTTCAGTAATCATCTTGTTGTTCAAATTAGTACCATTATCAGTGATAGCTCTTTCCGGAGACAACAGGTTTCTCAAATAGATATTTGACAGAATCCATCTTAGAAATCAATAAAGCGGTATGGTTCAACATATACTGTCTTAGTCGGCGAGCAGCCCAGGCCAAAGCGCAACGAGCTTTCTCGAGCTGTGAGTATCTTGTTTCACAGTCGGTACCTTTTGCTAAGGTGGTATATTGCATGCTCTTTTCGACCAGACTCGTCATGTTGCCCCAACACACACCCTATTGAATTTTCTAACACGGTCAAATACATGATTAGAGGTCTTCCTTCAACTGGTGGCATCAGAATTGGAGGTTCTTGGAGATATTTCTTGATTTTTCCTCGGTAATGTTCTTGTCTACTTCAGTACCCAGATTCACAGTTTTGATTGATTATTCCTGCGGCTGTATGGTCTTTCCTTCTTGCAGTAACAGTCTGGCAAGTTCTCCAGGGACTTCACAATCTTCCTCACTTCCATCCTCGGCTTGGTAGATCGGATTTTCAAAGTCATAATGAACAGTAGCAGAGTTATTACCAACAAGATCCAGAGTGGATATGGATACGCAATTTGTTAGGTGAGTGTGTGCAAGAAAACATAGCTTGTTTGAAAAATGACAGGAAAGATAAAGAGCGCAATATTTGAATGCAAAAAGGTCCATTGATTTATTGAATATGAATATGCTTATGAAAATGACAAAACATTTAACCAAATTTGATACATTAGATAAGCAATAACAATTACTCCTGACTAAAGGAAATCAGGATAGTGTCTTCAGCCTTCCAATTATTGGGTCCGTCACCAATTGTTGGGAAAATCCAGCTATCCAGGTCGCAATCGCTATCATCATCTTCCACAGCACTGACAGTCTCGTCATGGTTAGGCAGAGGGGCAGTGATGTCATTAGGAGTCTCCGGAGGATCAAAGGTAGTCGCCTGTATTTTTCCACTTCGAATGCCGCTTTCAACATGCTCACCTGTTAATATAAGTTCAGTGAAACCCGATGAAGAACTTCTCAATAGATGGCTGTAGAATGGGCCAGTCAGTGTGCTCATGAACATGTCCACTAATTCTCGATCAGTCATGGGGGGTTTGACTCTGCCAGCCAAATCTCTCCATTTTTGAGCATATTCTTTGAAACTTTCTTTAGATCCCATAGTCATATTCTGCAACTGTAGTCGGGTAGGCGCTAGTTCAGAGTTATACTGGTAGTGTTTGTAGAAAGTTGTCGCTAAATCAGTCCAGGTGCGGATGTCAGAGCTCTCGAGCTGATAATACCATTCTAACTGTGTGCCAGACAGACTTTCTTGGAAGAAATGAATCCATAGTTTCCTATCAGTGGTATACGGCTGAATCTTTCTCACATAAGCTCTCAGATGCATCTGAGGACAAGATGCCCCATCATACTTAGTGAAAGCGGGGACCTTGAATTTGCGGGGAATGACCACACCAGAGACCAGACCTAGGCTTTCGAAATCCAGACCGATCGCCCTCTGACCTTCCATAGCTAGCATACGTTCTTCCAGCAACTTGTACTTGCCATCTCTTGGAGAGTACTGTTCATCTTCATAATCTTCATTGTCGTCCTCAGGGTTGAAGAGATCAACATTCTCATCTTCTGAATCTGTCTCTGTTTCCTCTTCTTGATCCTTCGGAATTCTGATTTTGACTCCTGTGGCCTGTCCTTTAAGCCTTCTTCCCGGGTTAATGTAACTCACAGGTTTCTTGTCCTTTTTCTTCTCGAGCAAGAGAGCCTTCAGTTCCTCCTGCCCCTTGGATAAGTTCAAGATCATCTCCTAGAGTTGAGCATTCTGAGCATGGAGATCTTTGACAGTTTGTTCGAGGTCCATTTTTCTGTTTGGAGGAAAACCGTGAGAACATTGATCCCTTAGAGTACCTGTTATGCAATGTTATGTCATGCTATGCGGTGTATGAAATGTTTTCAATGTTTAAAGTCCTTGAAATGGTTAGTACAATGCCATGATGTCATGATGTTATGATGTTATGATGTTATGATGTTATGATGTTATGATGTTATGATGTTATGATGTTATGATGTTATGATGTTATGAGGTTATGTAAATAACAAGCACAAGCAAGTCACACAATCATCATTCCTAAGTTTTAAGGCTTGCATGAGTTCCATAGGTAAGTACCCTCCCCACTGAAGTTTGGTTGGTTCAACCTGTCCTAGAATAGTAACCGGGTTCTAAAAGGATCTCCAATCATTGACCTTCCTTCAAGTCCACTTCAGTGCAACACCAAGTGGTTGACCGAAGCTTCCCTAAAGTCCAATCTCAAGGAGTGTAGTATCGAGTCTCAACCAACCCCAGTCGGAACCGAAGTCAGTTATCTCACTACTTTCTAATGGCTAGGATGAGTCAATTAAGGTTCTAAAGGTCTGGTTAATGCTTTGATGACACCACGCGGAAGCCAAATTTTTCCTCAAGTAAACATGAGGAACATCAGGACATCCAAAGTGTCACATTAGCCGTAGCCATCATTTTGACCATTCCAGTATACGCCGGATAGTCGCGATGATCTTTTGCTACTTACCTAAGGTACACTAGATCCGGGTGTAGGATCTTTCACTCAAGCATAAAATACCCAAGCAATCCCTTAAAAGTAAATCAGACAATTTGAATAAGATATCTTGTTTTTAAGGTAACCTCTCTTTATATCCCCAGCAGAGTCGCCAGTTCTGTCATACGGTGAACTGACTTTAATGTGTTTTTTAATCGCAATGTCGCGGTTAGCAAGAGTCGCCACCGACTTTTCTTTTATCCAATAAGGAAAGGTGGAAAAGAACAGGAAAGACCTTAATTTAGATTCTTAGGTTCGGGAGGTACATTATACAAAGGGAAGGTGTTAGCACCCTTTGTATCCATGGTTATCCATGGGCTCTTAATTGCTCAATCATTTATGTTTTTCTCGTTTGAAAAAGTGTTTGAGAAATGTTTTGAAAATGGAGAATTTAACTTTGTAATGATTCTCGTATGAATGTATACAAAGTGGTTATCTCGTTTAGTTTTGAAAGTTGTTTAGAAAAATATAACTCGGCAATGACTCTAGTACGAATGTATGCCAAGTGGTGATTTTCTAAAAGATGTTGAGGTGTGAAAAGTATTTTAGGTTATGAATGAGCAATTAAGGGTTATACCTGTCCGAGGTCTTTCCGGGCATTTCCTATCCTTATGAGGGTAAAACTGTCCTTACTATTGAGAAGTAAGTAGTTTGATCCTTTGGATGTAAAGGGTCATCGTAGGGTCATCGATCGGTCATTGAAGGCAACAGTTGTGAGGATACCTTAGCATTCGAAGGGACTATCATCATTTAACCGTAGGCTACACCGAAGGGTCATCGAGGGACAAAGGCAACATTCGAGGGACTATGATGATTTAACCGAAGGGTCTTTGCTAAGTGTATCCCCATATTCGCGGGGCATGACCGTAATACCGTAATCGCAGGGTAACAAAGAGAGGTCCGAGATCGCATGTTTAACGGCAAAGTTTTACAATTAATTATATAGTCGTAATCAATTAGGTAATTAGGTCCACATTAAAATTGACGAAATCAATACATTAAAATCAGCTAGGTAATTTAGGATGAGTCTCCACATAAAAATTAAGTAATTCAGAATCCATCTCCATAAGGGTATCCCACACATAAGGTGGAATACCTAGCCGGCCGTCTCCTCGGAAATATGTAAGCCTTTACACAATTCAACACACGGGTTAAAGCATCGAGATAAAGTACAATTTGAAATTGCACCATAACACAACAGTCATTAAATCAGACCAAATAATGCAGAATTATAATGAATATTGATCGGATAAACATAAGGCAGAACAACAAAGAAACAAAACAGCCGCTGTCCCGTTCGCCCCTACTTCGCCTAGCGAAGGCTTAGCGAGGGCTCGCTCCAGGCTCGCTTAGCGATGTGCTAGCGAGAGGCCACGGGTTTGGAGTTTGACAGCAGCATGACCTCCGAAAACCTGAACTTGTATGGCACTTGATTACAGGAATAGCATGGATAAACATTCATGATATTCAAGCATATTTAAATTCGCATGTGAAATCAAATTACATATTCGAAACTTCAATCATGATGCCTTATGTATATAGAGATTACCGATTAAAAGCATAAAACAATAGTGATGCGCAAACCTGCTTGCAACTAAGCTGCTATGTTGAAGAGACTGATCGCTTTTGGTATCGGATGGAGTTGGGCGGCGGTAGCTTCGGAGCGGAGGAGCGGCCTTCAGGGTTTCTTCACTCGGAACTCTCTAAAGTAGCCTCCAGGGTTTCTGTGCCAGGGTTTCCGTCCGTCTTCCCTCTGTTTTTCGTCCTCATTTTCGTGACTGAAGCTTGGCTATTTATAACGCTCTTGTTGTGACCTAATGGGCTCAGAATGAAGCCCGAAAATTCTGATGTCTGTCAGCTTCGCTAGGCGAGCGTGTAGCGAACGTTCGCTAGGCGAAGGATTTGCTCGCCTAGCGAGCAGGCCAGTTTGGGCCAATTTCTGGATTGGGCCACTCGTGAGCTGGGCCTTTGTTCCTTTAAGATCAGTGTCATAAAAATGAGTCGGAGTGCCCTGAAAAATGTCTTAAAATATTAATGGGCAAATTTTGGGGTATGACAGTCTTCCTTAGGCCCAATCAAAATATACAACAAATAATAATAAAATAGTAAAAAAAAATGAAAATGGGGTGCTAAAATAAACAAAAGACCAAATGGGCCTGGACTGGAAGCCCACCGCTGGAAAACAGGTTTCTCCCAATGAGGGAGACTGACCTAAAGCTCTTTTGCCTAAAACCAGCGGAAAAGCGCTTAAGCGGTTCATTTGTTAAAAATAATTCTCTCTCTTCAAGAATAACCAGAGTTGCTTGCAACTCCTTTCATCTTCTGCGTTCCCAACCTACCGGAGAAGGCGGTGGTCGCCGGCCAACGGTGGCGGCGCCACCTTCTTCTCCGGCGAATCACTTCCCCAAAAATCAAAACCTAAACACTAATCTTCCTATTTCGACCTCGCGGTTACGGATCCGGCCATATTTTGTCCAAAAAAAATCCTTAAACCAACAGATCCAAACTCACCCACACCAAACAAACAAAAGTTAGACAGAACAAACAAAGCTTTTAGGCTAACGAAATAAGATCAAGATGGATAAATAGGAAGCTTGAGAAAGGAACCAACCAATCGTACTCGAAGCTTCGACGAGGGTCCTTCAGCGTGGTTTGTGTTGATCTTGTTCGGAAGCACGCCGCCGATGATGCCTTCTCCCTCCCGTCTCCAGATAAGCTTTCTCCTTCTGTTTTCATTCTTAGGGTTTTCGAGAAATGTTATGGCTGTTGTGTTCCGGGTTTGCAAAAAAATCGCTTCGTTGTTCTTGCTGTATTAACTTTTTTTTTAAGGATTTTTTGAAAGTATCTTGCTGTGTTTGGATTCGAAGAAAAAAGAACTGTTCGGGATGTTTTTGCTGTTGGTTCTTTAAGGTTCTCTTTGAAATATTGTTGTGCGTTCTTGTTTCGGGTTTTAGAAAAAATTCGTGTTGTGTATCTTGTTCTGTGGTTCTTGTTTTTTGGATCCTGAGAAAAATATCTTACTGTCTCTATTTGTTCACCTCCTTTTGAATCTGTTTATGAAGGATTTCTTAAGTCTAAAAAACTCCTCTTTCCATTTGTCCCATCCCAGATTATGTGGGATTTAATTTCTATTGATTTATTCTGTTTTAAGCTAATGTCAAAAGTGCTTTTTTGAGTATTCATGTTAACCTGCTGGATAAAGCTTCAAACTGAATGATTCATTTAGTTGTTTTTCAGCTCTCTAAGTGCTTTTGAAAAGTGATTTTAAAATAAGTTACTTTTGTTCTCTGCAGATTACATTACAACTCTGAGATGACCTGCTGGAATGGAAGGTGGTTGCTTCAAGCTTCAAGACAACCTGTTTTCATGACTAAGTCCAATGTGATTTCATCCTAATTGCTTGGTTTTGGTCATTAGGAACCTATTTCCATCTGTAGCAATTTTTATTGTAATTACTTAGTTTAGTTTTTCTTAGACAAAATGTATGTTTGGATTATTTGGGACTTATTGAATTAAATTTTAATTATGTAATTACCTTTTAATCTTTCAAAATTTAACTCATTATTTATTTATGTTAATCATTCAACTTTTAAAAACAGCAAATTACTTAATTTTAAAAACAACAAATTCCTAATTTAAATATAATGACTTAATTTTAAAAACAAATTTCTAATTTAAAGTATAATGACTTAATTTCAAAACAAATTTATAATTTAAGTATAATGACTTAATTTCAAAAACAAATTTATAATTTAAGTATAATGATTTAATTTCAAAAACAAATTTCTAATTTAAGTATAATGATTTAATTTAGAAACAAATTTATAATTTAAGTATAATGACTTAATTTCAAAAACAAATTTCTATTTTAAGTATAATGACTCAATTTAAAAACAAATTTCTAATTTAAGTATAATGACTTAATTTAAAAACAAATTTCTAATTTAAGTATAATGACTCAATTTAAAAACAAATTTCTAATTTAAGTATAATGACTTAATTTAAAAACAAATTTATAATTTAAGTATAATGACTTAATTAAAAAACAAATTTCTAATTTAAGTATAATGAATTAATCTAAAGAACAACATAATTACTAAGTATAGTAATTTAATTTTTAAAGAAAAACACAATTCTAATTTAAGCACAGAAATCTAAATGTGGGACTTTTAAAAAACAACACAATTCCATTTTAAATATAAAAATATAAATATGGAACTTTTTAATTTAAAAACAACACAAATCTATTTTAAATACAAAAAATCTAAACATGAGACTTTTAATTAAAAAAAACACAATTCTATTTTTCTAAAAAATGCAAATTCTAAATATGGGACTTTTGAAACAAAGAAATCTCATGGATTAAACCAAAATGGCCGGACAAAATTGGGGTATGACAGTTACAACATATCAACTTGGGGGTTGAGAAAAATAAATACAATATTGACTCGGGGTCGAGAACAAATCAAGATACAAGTCAACTCGGGGGTTAAGGAGACAACAAGATAAAAAGACATCAACTCGAGGGTTGGAAGATATTCAGAGACAAAGGAATTAACTCGGGGATGAGAACATAAGGACATGATATTGACAACTCGGGGGTTGGAAAAGGTAAAGACAATAACATTGACTCGGGGGTCGAAAGTAAAGACAACATTGACTCAAGGGTCGAGCATCATGACAACATATTAACTCGGGGGTTGAGGAAATAAAGACAATGACATCGACTCGGGTGTCGAGAACATAACAACTTGGGGGTTGAGAAAATAAAGACAACATCGACTCGGGGGTCGAGAACATATCAACTTGGGGGTTGAGAAAATAAAGACAACATCGACTCAGGGGTCGGGAAAGTAAAGACACCATCGACTTAGGGGTCGAGAAAGTAAAGACAACATCAACTCGGGGGTCGAGAAAGTAAAGACAACATCAACTCGGGGGTCGAGAAAGTAAAGACAACATCGACTTGGGGGGTCGAGAAAGTAAAGACAACATCGACTCGAGGGGTCGAGAAAGTAAAGATAACATCAACTCGGGGACGAGAAAGTAAAGACAACATCGACTCGGGGGTCTAGAACATAAAGACAACATTAAATTGGGGGTCGAGAACATAAAGACAACATCGACTCGGGGGTTAAGATCATAAAGACAACGAAATCGACTTGGGGGTTGAGAATATAAAAACAATGCCATCGACTCGGGGGTCAAGAATAAATCAAGAAAAATCAACTCAGGGGTTGACAGGCATTGATAGCCGGTTGTGGAAACAATCGAAAAAGAATCCCTTAGTAGAAAACTTACTTTGATATGCATGACCAATAATTTCAATGGGTTAATGAATATGTTTTCCAAATGAAATTTGGATTTTGAAGTTGAACTGTTAGACGAGAACTTACTTTGAAAAATGACTACCAGACAAGAACTGGTTAAAAACATAAGCTACCAGATGTGAACTGGATTTGGAAACTTAACTACCAGAAGAGAACTGGCTACCACACGAGAACTAGGTTTAAAAACTTAACTACCTGACAAAAACTGGCTACCAGACGGGAACTGGATTTGAAAACTTAACTACCAGATGCGAACTGGCTACCAGACGAGAACTAGGTTTGAAAATTAACTATCAGACGAGAAATGGATACCAGATGGGAATTGGGTTTGAAAATTAACTACCAGACAAGAACTGGCTACCAGATGGGAAACCCTTGTTTGAAAATTAATTACCAGACAAAAATTGGCTACTAGACGGGAACCGGGTTTGAGAGCTGATTTCCAGACGAGAACTAGACTTGAGGTACCAAGTAAGGTTAGATTTTTTGGTATATAAGTGATGCCATAATGCACAAGATGAAATGCATGATCTGATGCAAGAGTAATGCTAGTGCATGCAAACATGATTGATGCCAACGCATGAGGATAATCTGGTTGTTTGAACAGTTAAGACCAATAAAGGTTCTTGTAACAAGTTTCTCTTCAAGAGGATGTATGTGATACCATAATTCCCCGACACTCGCATTAAACTCGATGGCTGCTGATGTACAACAACATCTTGGTTGAGAAACTTGAAGGTATGGAGAGGACTTATCTGTCTGTAACATACCTTGCCCCAATCTATTGGGTCTTCGAAAACTTCCCTTCAAAAGGAATCTGATAGCTACTTTCCAACATATGAACTTAATACGTCCTTCCCCAGTATTCTAAATCCCGCAACAGTATTCCCCTGATTGACTGGCTTTTGGAGTGGCTAGCCTTACTTTACTATGGAGATGGTTTTCCCCAGTATGAGCCTTGGAGATACCTGTTGTGTCTCGAAATAATTGCCCCAAATTTACTGAATCTTGAAACAACTTACACCAAGCTGACTATTATTTGAAATAGTTTCCTTGATGCTAAGTGTCGATCTTCAAATAAAATTATTCATTCAAATTTTTTAATTTTAATGCAATGCTCATGCAAATTTTGAAATCAATCATTATGGAAATGAAAGCGATATATAGTAAAGGGTCACTGGTTTATTCAAAGTGCGAAAGACAATGGAATATGATACCAACACAAATGATTAACACATACCTAGGAGTCAGGTTAACGCAACCTTGCTGGTCATGATTTCAAAAGAAACCTTACTTCAATTAGGTATTCTGAGGGTTGTAATATGGCTTGGTTCATGGTTTTTGAGCAAAAG
The DNA here is from genome assembly GCF_024323335.1 of Lathyrus oleraceus. Lineage (NCBI taxonomy): Eukaryota > Viridiplantae > Streptophyta > Magnoliopsida > Fabales > Fabaceae > Lathyrus > Lathyrus oleraceus. The sequence continues at coordinate 140,507 of NW_026112421.1, forward strand.
GGTATGAGGCTCAAAATCTAATTTTAACCTAATCCTTCTTCGTGGTGATCTCCAGTCCTTAGTTCAGTTAACTTGACAAATGCGTTCAAATTCGAAGAGAAAATTGAAAGTGTTAATATGTTTGCTTTGGAACAAATGATAGTCATTCATTTGAGGTGGCAGTCACCTATTTTTGGTAATAAAAAAATTGATCATGTCAAGAATTTTGGTGACCCTTTGGCTCTTGATATGATGGTCCCTTATTTTCGATTTTTATCTTTTTTATCTTTTTTATCTTTTTCTTCTTTTCCCTAACTTTTGCCTGAACTGGTTCTTTTGAACTCTCAGCCCATCGGGATGCCCTAATTTTTGCCTAAGTCACCTTCTTGGTGTTCGACTTAGCAAGATTTTTCTATTCCTTTTTCTACTAACTATGACTGCCATGTCATTGGTTATTAAGGAATAACTATCATACCTTTGGGTTTTTATGACTTCTTCGACACTTCTTGATGTGTTGTGAAGAAAATTACGTGGCTACACCTCTTAGGTGTTCAAAATGATTCTCTTGAGACTTGAATGCATAACCAAATTAACTAAAAACTACCCTGCCCCTGGTTCAGAATAAAGGAGTTTTTTCATTCAAAAAGAAACACCAACTTATAGGCTCAAAGGGGTTGACGAGGGATTATCTTCCTTATATCTCCGGTGTTCGGGAGTTGAAACAATTCCTTACATCATCAACAAAGTTCTGTTTGAAAGCATACTTGTCGATAATTTTTGGTATTCCATTTTAATCATTCTCCCTCCGATCTTTGCTAAAACAAAAGTTTGATAAAGAAATGTGAATGAGAGAAGTATTTTTTTTATATAAATGGAAAAAAGGTGTGAATATGACATGATTGATTCAGAATATGCATGATCACTTTATTGATATTACCATTGAAAGAAAATAACAATACTTAAAAGCAAATAAACAATCAAACATGCAAAGGAAATTAGAAAATAGAATGAAACAACAAATTTTTTTCCAGCATTAAGGATGAGCTTCCTTGCTTGTTTATTAACTACAAAACTTTTCCGATCCATAGATTGAGGTCTGCATTCTCCTCAGAACTGATATGACAATCCTCTGAGTCTTCTCTCTTAGATTCTTCACAAGGCACGACCTTTTCGGATCCATTCTCTGCTTCTTATGTGCTTCCACTTGCATGGGTGGCAATGTTGTAGCTCCATGGCGTGGGGTTGTTCAACATATTCATAGAATCTGCAAATGAAAATATATTTTGGTCGATCATCTCATGTACCCTGTACTTTAAGACCTTGCAGTTCTCAATGGTATGCCCTAACGATCCATCATGGTACTCACATATAGCATTGTGTTTGAAGTTAGGTGGGTACGTCACTAATGGATTAAGCTTCTTGGGGAACACCAAAGCTCTTTGATTCAATGGAGGAAGCAATTGAGTGTACACCACCGAAATTGGATCAAACTGAGGTGATCTTCAGGGACTTGTCTGATTGCGATTGTAATTTTGATTCTGAATTGGAGGAGGAACAAACAAAGACTGCTAATATGAATGCTTGGAAGATTCTCACTAATTATAGTGAACTGGAACTACGGGTGGCTGACCCTTGCTAGACTCTGGAATCTCCTTTCTGCTTGATGACCTCAATTCTTCCTTGTATTACCAAGGAGACCTTGGAAGTAATGGCCGAGGATGGCCTTCAAGAGGAAAGTCTTGAACTAGAAAATTTTCTACTTGGGGGTGCCTTTGATCAACAGTGACACCGGACGGACGTACAGAGGTAACCATTTCTGCTACATCACATGGTGTGGGGTTGCCCTTTTTCCTTAACAAAGCCTGCAGGATATCCAAGACCAGGCTCATCTGACTTTTCAACTGATTGACTTACTCTCTTAACAAATCCCAACCTTGTTGGAGTTCGTCCATAGCTCTTTGAGATATCAAGTTTTGAGAGAGTGTCGGGTAATCAGCTAGATGGTTATGAACAGAAGGTAGAATGAGTTTTTTTTGTTTGGAAAATGACATGCATGATGCATATTGGATGCAAATGATATGCAAATTCATAGTTTTGTTTTTGATATGCAAATGTAATGAAATGCCACGTATGAATGCAATGGAATGTCATATACATGTAACGATATGTGGTAACACTGGTAACAACAAAGCAACCTAATTTAGGTAGGCCTTCAACATCGAGGTAGTTCTAAATTTTGTGTACCCATGAAACCCACTCATCAGTTTAGCTCTAAGAGTTTGGATAAAAGGGTTCCTAGATTCATGGACCTTAATTAGGATTTCTCCATGCAACAAGCAGACTCTTTTATGACAACTTCACAAAAAAGATATACTCTAGGAGAGGTCTTCGTATTGATCATACAAGGTGTGCTCATTAGGTATCAATACTACACAACCACTATAGATAGACCGGGTTCCAAGAAGGTCCTTATCATCGATCTTAATCAAACTTTTGCCATGCAATGGGCAAACCGTTTTATGACAAGCTCGAGAAAAAAGATTTACTCCAAGTGGACTCTTCGTGTTATCCATACAAGTTGTGCTCCTTTGGGACTAACACTACATAACCACATCGTAACTTATGTTCATTCTCTTCTTTTTTACAAAAGCTCGGGAAGAGAACTTCACTCAAGTAACAAATTCCCAATGCCCATATGTAAATATATACACAGACATAAAAATGCAATAAAGCCACAATAGAGGAAACATAAAAACAAAGAAGAAGAAACCAATAAAGCTAACACATAAACAAAACGCTAACCAAACTAGGGTGGACTCGTTTAGGAATGGTTTATCCCCAACAAAGTCGCCAGTTGTCGCGGCGCGACAAATACCTAAGCATAAGGAACACTCGAAATATAAACAAAATAGAGTCGCCACCAAACTTTATTTATTCCCTAAGAGGGAAAGGGAAAATATCGATAAAACCCACGAAAACAAAAAGAAATGGTTGTCACAACCAAATCGGGTTCGGGTGTCGGTTATGAAGGAGGAAGATATTATCACCACTCACATCTATCGTACTTGATGGGACCCATTTAGTTAATTTCACGTAAGCGTGTTAACTTGATATTAGTTTGCGATCTTCTTACTTACGAGTGAGAAAAGAGAAAGAAAGAACATTTTTTATTAAAAGGGTGTTTTTTACAGTAATGTGCATGACAAGATTTCTTAATATTGCTCCTACTTATCTTCAGGACCTATGGAGAACTCAAGGCTACGTAGTTCTACTAAAAGAGAACTACAAGGTCGATTGCTTTTAGAGAGTGATGCTTAGATCACATTTGAGCGGTTAAACCTTTATTTCTTGCTCGCTCTTGGAGGCTAAAGTCTTTTTTTGTTTCACGTCGAAATTGATGTGGCATATTCTTTTATGAAAATGTTTTTGGGGTCACACAAGGGTGGAAAACAAGTTTGATTGGTTAAGTTACTTTTATCAAGAAGATTTGATCTTTGTCGAAGGTGAGTAAACATTTGAGCAAAGGGGTGAACCAATCACGCGTTTACTCGGGGTATGCATGGATGTGGTCCCATTGTCCCCTTATTCCAAATTTGTTTAACGTGTTTTTGATTTGAAAGACTAATAATTATTTTGAATCCAGTGTGCTCCGAACGCTCAACTACAATGGGTCTGAAGAGATGTGCATCTATTGGTCCTTTGTCTTTCAATTTTATTACAAAAAAGTTTTTTGCATCAAAGACTTGACGTTGGATCAAACGTTGCAAGTTTGATTATAAAAAGAGTTTGGATGTGGCAAGGGTTATGCTCAACTTTGTATTCAATTTGGATTTGATTTGAGAAAAAGACTCAATGTTGGATCGAGTATTTGTTATTTTATTCTTTTTTCTGAAAGTGGTTGATTTTAATCTTTCAATTAACAATCAACTGGCATAATAATAAAAAGTTAAGAAAATTTCAAATGCTCACAATTATCCCCATCTCTCACTTCCTCTCTCAAGCTTCAAAAGATGGCAACAACACAACAAATGAAAATAAAAAAAAAAGTATTCTCAAACTCTCTCTCACTCACTTTCCAAAGAAATCGTCGGTGGTTGGTGTTGTTATTTGATGGTGATGGTGACAGAGAGAAAGGTATAAAAATGGCTTATCTATTCATTTGACATACTGTGTTAATATACACGGTTGTAGTACATATGAGATCCTAGAATCATGCTAGGACTAATTACAGTAATGAACATATATGGAAGGAATTGGTCATGACAGCTATACACATGTGTGACAGAATCATAGAAAATAAAGTCATGATACTAGAATATGGAAACTGTATAATGACAGTGATATTGAGATCAATATGAAGTTATTAGAATCATAACTTTCTTTAACTCCCCTTCTCAAACTGATGGTGACATAGTCACCCCAAGTTTGTCTCTCATCATGTTGAACCTTGTGTGTGTGAGAGGTTTGGTTAAGCAATCTGCAATTTGATCTGCTGTGGGTACGTAGGATATTGTGACTTGATCTTGAAGTACTTGATCACGTATGTAGTGGACATCTATTTCAATATGTTTGGATCAAGCATGCATCACTGGATTGGATGCTAGTGCCTTGGAACTCAAGTTATCACACCATAAAACTGGTTTCCTGGGCATAGGAAGTTTTAGCTCACCTAATAGCGATCTAATCCAAGCTACTTCAGCTGCTAGGTCAGCCAACGCTCTGTATTCTGACTCAGTACTTGACCTTGACACCACTCTTTATTTTCTCGAGGCCCACGAGATTAATGTCTCACCAAGGAACACACGCTGTCCTGCCATGGATTTCCTATCATCTATGCTAGTAGCCCAATCTGCATCAGAGAATCCAACAATATCAAGATCAGTTGAGGGCTTGATATGAAGACATAAATTTGTTGTTCCATGGAGATATCTTAATATCCTTTTTATTCCTTGTCAATGATCTATGGTTGGGGAACTCATAAATTGGCTGAGTTTGTTGACCGAGAATGCTATGTCTGGCCTAGTATTGATTAGGTATTGTAGTGCACCTATTGCTTGTCTGTATAGTGTAGGGTTGGCCATAGGTTCTCCTTCAGCGGTTAGTTGTTTCCCTGTTGTCATTGGTGTGGGGCAGGATGAGGCTTTTTCCATATTAAACCTTTTGAGCAAGTCTCTAATGTACTTTGTTTGTTTCAGGTACATTCCACCAGTATCTCTGCGTACTTCAATTCCCAGGAAGTAGTGTAGAGGACCTAGGTCTTTAAGAGAGAAAACAATGTTTAGTTGAGTGGTGAAGGTCTCTAGGAACCTTTTATTGCTCCCTGTTACTATTATGTCATCAACATATATGAGGAGAAGTGTGATATGGTCAGTTCCTCTAAGGACAAACAGTGATAAATCACTCTTAGTGTTTTGAAATCCCCATTTTAGTAGAGTATCCTTCAACCTGTCAAACCATGCCCTTGGGGCTTGCTTCAGGCCATAGATTGCCTTGGTTAATTTGCATATGTGATGAGGTTTGGTTGAGTCTATATATCCTTCTGGTTGATGCATAAACACAGTTTCTTTGAGATTGCCATTCAAGAATTCATTGTTTATGCCCAATTGCCTAACTTCCCAATTTAAATGTACTGCAATGGATAAAACAATTCTTACAGTGCTGGATTTGATCACTGGACTGAAGGTCTCATCATAGTCCAGACCTACAGTTTGTTGAAAACCTTTGGCAACCAGTCGTGCTTTTCTTCTTTCAATTGAGTCATCTGCCTTGTACTTGGTTTTAAAAACCCACTTTGAGTCTATGATATTATTCTGCCCCTGAAATGGTACCAGTGTCCAAGTGTGATTTGCTGTTAGAGCTTTAAATTCTGCATCCATGGCTTCTTTCCACCTTGGTCTGACTTGTGCTTCATTTACATTTTTTGGTTCCTTATCCTCTTTGTGTGTCTCTGTTAGTCCTATATAAGGTAGTTTGGGCTTGTAAATCCCTGCCTTGCTCCTAGTATGTATCTGCTGGACATGTTGATTATCCTCTAATGTATCCTCTACTGGGTCTGTGTCCTGTATTGAGCCTGTTGTTGCTGGTGTTTCATTTGTATGAGACGTTGCCTCATCTGCAGTGACAGAGATCTCACTGAGGACTGGTTGAACTTCATTAACAGCTAGGTCTTCTTCCTGGTGGTTCACATCATTGTTACTTGGTTCAATTGTGTGACTTGTAGTGGTACCTGTAGGTAAAGGAGGAAGAGCAATAGGGACACTTTCAGTTAGAGTTTTTAATGGATTCCTTGTGTCAAGAAAGCCATCATAAAATGGAAAGTGATTCTCATTGAAGACAACATGTCTTGAGACAAAAATTCTTCCATGAGAATTGAGACACTTATATCCCTTGTGAGAGTTGCTATATCCCAAGAACACACACCTAGTGGTGTGGAATTGAAGTTTGTGTTGATTGTATGGTTTGAGGCAAGGGTAGCATACACAACCGAAAGGCTTCAAGGCATCATAGTCAGGTTCCTTTCCAAACAATAATGAATATGGACTTTTATTTGGGTTAACTGATGAGGGCAATCTGTTGATAAGAAAAACTGAGGTCGAGAAGGCTTCCCACCAGTAGTGTAAGGGCATTTTGGCCTGTGCTAGTAGTGTGAGTCCTAGTTCAGCCACATGTCGATGTTTTCTTTCTGCTCTACCATTCTGCTGAGAGGTATATGGGCATGACATTCTAAATTGGATTCCTGACTCTATGGCTATTTTCTGAACTGGTTTATACTCACCTCCACCATCACATTGGAGGATTTTTATTTTCCTGCTAAACTGATTTTCAACCATGTTTTTGAATTGAGTGAAAGCATGTACTGTTTCTGATTTTTGTTTTAAGGGAAAAATCCAAGTGAATCTGCTGAAATCATCAATAAAGTGAACATAGTACTTGAAATTAGATGGAGATAAAATTGGGGTTGGACCCCATACATCACTATGAATTAAATCTAAAGGTTCCTTAGCATGAGAAAAGGATGATGTAAATGGTAACAAGTGAAGTTTTCCAAATTGACAAGCTTCACAGAATGAAAAGTGATCATTTGATGATGTCTTCACATTGCAGTTCTTCAACACCTTTTCCAGGACTTTATTGTTGGGATGTCCAAGCTTTCTATGCCAATTCTCCTTGACTGACATGTAGGTACATGGGTCTTTATTGACTTGGGAGTTGGCACTTGAGAGTTGATATAATCCATCTTTAACTTTCCCTTTAAGTAATGCATTCCCTGTCATTTTGTCCTTCACATAGCAATAGTTTGCATCAAAATCAACAATAGCATTATTGTCTGCAGTTAGTTTAGATATACTTAACAGGTTTTTGGTTATTTCAGGGACATACAAGACATTATGCAGGTTGAGTTTATTTAATTCAGTCGAGCCTGAGCCCAATATTCTCAACCTGTTACCATTGCCAACTAGCAGAGAATTCTTACCATTGCTTTCACTGAGATCTTGAAGTTTCTCATTTTGATGAGTCACATGATTGCTAGCTCCACTGTCGAAATACCATTCATAGTCCTGACCGTGGTAAGGTGAGGCTATGAAAGCACTGTGATTTTCTTGCTTGTTATTCTCAGCATAGTGATTTGAGCCTGTGTATGATTTGTCAAAACGGTAAAAACATTGCACTGCGGTGTGACCTATCTTGTTACATACCTGGCATGTTGGTTTAGATCTACCTCTTCCTCTACCTCCTCTGAAGTTAGAGCCTCTCCAGTTGCCTCGTGTCCCAGATTTGTTGTTTCTGAAATGGGTTTGGCTTGCAAGGTTTGCTGAAGCATTCATTGAGAGATTACTGAAATTGTTCAGTTGTTCCATTCTATTTTCAAATGCCAATAGTTGGGCTTGTAGATCAACCCAAGTAAGGTTGATTTGATCAGATAATTTGACCACCACAGGATTATAATCAGCATCCAGGCCATTCAGTGTCTGAATTATCAGGTCCGAGCTGGAGATTGGTGATCCTGCCAGCTTTAATTTGTCAGAGAGGTTCTTCATTTTGAGAAGATACTGATCCATCTTCATTTCTCCTTTGCGAGTGTTATGAAATTCTGATTTGAGGTAGATTGTTCTTGATTTTGTGTGAGCACCTGCTAGGCCTCGGGCTTCATCCCAAAGTTCCTTAGAGGTTTCACAATGCAGCAACTGTGTTGCAATGTCAATGGCCATTGAATTTCTTAGCCATCCTAGGAGAGCTTGATCATGTGCAATCCACTCTTCATAGTCAGGATTGCTTTTCTTAGTTTTGTCATTTGTGGAGATAAACTGTTCAGGACATTCTTTGGTTCCTAGAATGTAACCATCAAGTTTGCAACCTCTAATCAATGGAAGAACTAGTGACTTCCATAGGAGATAGTTATCTCTATCCAGATTGACAGAGACAGTTGTAGGTAGGTCATTTTTGTGATTTGTGTTAGCAGCGGATGACATGATTGGATCGAGAGCCTTCAAGCTTAAGTGCTCTGATGCCAAGAGAGAAAGGTATAAAAATGGCTTATCTATTCATTTGACATACTGTGTTAATATACACGGTTGTAGTACATATGAGATCCTAGAATCATGCTAGGACTAATTACAGTAATGAACATATATGGAAGGAATTGGTCATGACAGCTATACACATGTGTGACAGAATCATAGAAAATAAAGTCATGATACTAGAATATGGAAACTGTATAATGACAGTGATATTGAGATCAATATGAAGTTATTAGAATCATAACTTTCTTTAACTGTGACGATAATTGTTCGGTTGGGGGCTAAATGTTGCAATGGTGGTGGACGGAGTTTGAAGGTGTTTGGTCATGGAGGAGGAACATTTTAGGGAGGTTCGGTTGTGGTGTTTATATGAGTGTTGTCTGCAGCGTCATGAAGGTTTGGAGGTGAATGGAAAAGGTGAGGTTCATTTGCGATGTTGGCCGGAAAACATAGGCGGTTTGAGGGTGGTTTATGGTGGTTTTGGGAGATATGAGAGGTTCATGATCGGAGTTTTAACGATGTGCTTTCATGGTAGAGTTTGGTTGTTGATTAGTGATTATATGTAAGAAGGAGGGCATACCGCTTTCATGGTGGTTGGCCGGTTTTGTTTCAGTATCTCATTCTCTGGTTTTTACGACGATTTCTTTATGGAAAACAGGAGAGAATCTTGACAGAGAGAAATACTTGTTGGTTTTCTTCAACTGTGAATTGGATTTGTTGTTGTTGTTGTGATGGAGATGTTTGATGTGAGAGGTCGTGTTTTGTTTTTAGGTGTGGTCTATGATAGGCTTGTTTCATTTTAGGTGGCTAGGATGGACACAGGCGGCGACTGGCGCGGTTGGTTAAGCATGGATGTTACGCTGGAACGAAAAGTTTGGAAGGGAGAGATTGATAAGATGTGAGGAGAGAATTATGGTTGAATGATTTATTATAGTTTTGCAGAATAAAAGAAATCTGAAAAGTGATAGAGAGTGAGTTTATTTGTGTTTGAAAAATGATAGAGCGTTGGAGGTGATTAGGAGAAAAGAATGGTGTTATCTGTTGTTGGTTGATGCGCATGTGTGGAAGAAGAAGAAGGAAAAAAATAATTTGAAGAAACAAAAACCTGAGTTTTTTAGGAAAAAATCTCATGTTCATGCTATGCTTTTATTATTAACGTGTAATATGCTGCACCATAAGAGAAAACCAACAACAATAACACGCCATGTGTTAGTCATGTTGTGGTTACTCTCTTTTAACAACAATATAAGTAATAGTATGATTATAATCCTTTCAAAAAATGATAAAAAGAAACTTTGTAGATACTTTTAGAATAAAATGAGTTAAAAACAAATAAAACAAAAAATTCAAACAACCTTAAATAATCGACACAAAGTTGAAACGGAAACATAGATAATTCTAAATTATTCCACCGACTATTTAGGAAAAAAAACAAAAATAATCGGATAAAAAAGAAATAAAATCGGGCACGAAAATGCCCAAAAAATTAAATCGAATGCACAAAAATTATCTGCGTCAAATAAACTTCTTGAAAATATATAGGTTTTGATCCAATTTTAAAATAAAAATGACCGGTTAAAAGGCTCAGTCTGCTAAAAAATGCGATCGAAAAAGAAGTTGAAAAATTCAAACGAGCACGTCAGGTTAAACTACATGAAGCGTAGATTAAGAAAACTAACGCTTGCAAGCTTAAGGAACACTCAAAATATAAATAAAATAGAGTCGCCACCGAACTTTATTTATTCCCGGAGAGGGAAAGAGAAAATATCGATAAAACTCACGAAAAACAAAAATAAATGGTCGTCACAACAAAATTGGGTTCGGGAGTCGGTTATGCAAGTGGAAAGTATTAGCACCTCTTACATCCATTAAACTCGATGAGACCCATTTAGTTAGTTTCGTGTAAGAGTGTTAGCGTGATATTAGTTTGCGATCTTCTTACTTATCGTGTAAGAAAAGAGAAAGAAAGAACATTTTTTATTAAAAGGGTGTTTTTTACATTAATGTTCCTGACAAAATTTCTTAATCCTTCTCCTATGTATCTTCAAGTGCCATGGAGAACTCAAGGCTACATAGTTCTGCTAAAAGAGAACTACTGGATTAATTTCTTTTAGAGAGTGATGCTTAGATCGCATTTAAGCGGTCAAACCTTTACTTGTTGCTCGCTCTTAGAGGTTAAAGTCTTTGTTTGTTTTGCATCGAAATGAATGTGGCATACACTTTTTTGAAAATGTTTTCGGGGTTGCACATGGGTGGAAAACAAGTTTGATTGGTTAAGGTGCTTTTATCATGAAGATTTGATCTTTATGGAAGGTGAGTAAACATTTTAGCACAGGTGTGCACCAAGCGCGCGTTTACTCGGGGTATGCATGAATGTGGTCCCATTGTCCCCTTTTTCAGGTTTGTTTAATGGTTTTTGATTTGAAAGACTAATAATTATTTTGAATTCAATGTGCTCTGAACGCTCGACCATCAAAGGGTCTGAAGAGATGTGCATCTCTTGGCCATTTGTCTTTCAATTTTATTATAAAAAAGGTTTTTGCATCAACGACTTTATGTTGGATCAAGCGTTGCAAGTTTGATTATAAAAAGAGTTTGAATGTGTCAGGGGTTATGCTCGACTTTGTATTCAATTTGGATTTGATTTGGGAAAAAGGCTCGACGTTGGATCAAGTATTTATTTTTTTGTTTTTTTTTTCTGAAAGTAGTTGATTTTAATATTTGAATTAACAATCAAATGTCATAACAAAAATAAATAAAAGCGGTAAACTTATTTACATATTACGAGAATGAGAGTACAATTTGTTAAATGGGAATATAACATAATACTTAATCAAAAACAAACTCGAAAGAGAATTGTAAATAAAAAATCTCGTTGTAAGAAGACCCAAGAGAAAGCCAATGAACTCGAAATTAAATCAAAGATTTGAACTTCATAATTTAGCGTTATGTTAAGCAATTGTAAGATGATTCATGTAGGAGTCACCCTATCTGAGGCCGGTCAACAAAACTTTATGCATTTGAACAATTTCTGAAGTTAAATTGAATTCTAACTCCAAAATTGCATCGCATCTGTGAAAAATCGACATGGCAAATAAATCGATTTTTTTCTTTAATAATTTAAAATAAACATATTAATCAATAAATAATAATAATAATAATAATAATAATAATAAAAAAAATACTAATAATAATGAATTAACAATGAAAATAAACCAATAATAGTAATCATAACAATAAATAATAAAAATATATAATAGTAATAATAATAATTTATCAATAATCAAATAATAACAATAATTATTATAATGACAACAACAATTAATAAAATTAATAATCAAATAGTAAAATTAACAATAATAATAAACAAATAATGATAATTAATAATAATAACCAACAATAATAATAATTAAATAGTAATTAGCAACAATAATAAATGATAATGACAATAATATAATAATTAATCAAAAAATATTAATAAATAACACTAATTAGAAATAAAAAAAATAAAAATAATAATAACTAATAATTAACATTAACAATAATAACAATAATAATAATTATTATTATTATCATTATTATTATAATAATAATAATAATAATTAACAAAAAATGATAATAATAATGATAATAATAATAATAATAATAAAAATAATGATAATAACTAATGATAAAAAAAATAATAAAATAATAATAATAATAATAATAATAATAATAATAATAATAATAATAGTTAACAATACTAACAACAATAATAATAATAATTAGTGATAATCAAATAATAATAATAGTTATAGTATACTATAATAATGATGATAATAATAATGATAATAATAATAATAATAATAATAATAATAATAATAATAATAATAATAATAATAATAATAATAATAATAATAATAATAATAATAATAATAATAATAATAATAATAATAATAATAATAATAATAATAATAATAATAATAATAATAATAATAATAATAATAATAATAATAATAATAATAATAATAATAATAATAATAATAATAATAATAATAATAATAATAATAATAATAATAATAATAATAATAATAATAATAATAATAATAATAATATATAATAATAATAATAATAATAATAATAATAATAATAATAATAATAATAATAATAATAATAATAACTAAAACAAAACAAAACTTAACCAAAAAAAATTGGGGGCGATTTTGCATGCCGGAAAGAGTCTCACAAGTTTTTTTTTCAAAAAAAAAATCCTCTTATCATGTGACATGTGGCACAAAGGGAGGGGAAATAAACAAAAGAAAAAGTTCCTCTTCTTCTACCTCATTTGTTGGCTGCTTCCAAAAAAAACAAAGTTAAGAAATATTTCAAATGCTTACAACTATCCTCATCTCTCATTTTCTCTCTCAAGTTTAAAAAAATGGCAACAATACAACAAATGAAATAAAAAGAGTGTTTCTCAAACTCTTTCTAACTCACTTTTCAAATAAATGGTTGGTGTTGTTGCTCAATGGTGATGGATGATGGTTGTTCAATTGCGGGTTAAATATTATAATAGTGGTGGAAGGAGTTTAAAGGTGTTTTACCGCAGTGGAGGAAGGGAGGTTCAGTTGCGGTGTTGGTATGCATTTTTCCATGGAGTCATGATAGTTTGGAGGTGAATGGAAAGGGTGAGGTTCGTTTGCGGTGTTGGCCGGAAAACAGAGGCAGTTTGAGGGTGGTTTACGGTGGTTGTCGGTGATATGAGAGGTTCGTGACCAGATTTTTCATGGTGTGTTTCCATGGTAGAGTTTGGTTATTGATTAGTGATATAATGTAAGGAGGATGGATGATCATTTTCACGATGTTTGGCCGATTTTATTTCGGTGTCTCATTCTCTGGTTTTTACGACAATTTCTCTATGGAAAACAGAAGAGAATTTTGACAGAGAAAAATACTTGTTGGTTTTCTTCAGCTGTGAACTGGACTTGTTGTTGTTGCTATGATGGAGATGTTTGATGTGAGAGTTCGTGTTTGGTTTTTAGGTGTGGTCTATGATGAGTTTGTTTCATTTTCGATGGCTTAGAGGGACACAGGCGGAGGCCGACGCGGTTGGTAAAGCATGGATTTTACTACATAACGCAAAGGTAAGAAGTGGGAGATTGGTAAGATGTGAGGAGAGAATTATGGCTGAATGATTTGTTGTAGTCTTGTAGAAAAAAAGAAATGTGAAAAGTGATGGAGAATGAGTTTATTTGTGTTTGAAAAATAAGATAGAGTTGGAAGTGATGAGGAGAAAAGAGTGGTGTTATTTGTTGTTGGTTGATGTGCCTGTGTGGAAGAAGAAGAGGAAGGAAAAAAATAATTTGAAGAAACAAACCCCTGAATTTTTTATGAAAAAATCTCACCTTCATGCTATGATTCTATTATTAATGTGTAATATGGCGCATAAGAGAAAATCAACCACAATAACACACCACGTGTTGGTCATGTTATGGTTACTCTCTTTTAACAATAATATAAGTAATAGTATGATTAGGATCCTTTCAAAAAATGATAAAAAGAAATTTTGTAGATACTTTTAGAATAAAATGAATTAAAAACAAATAAAACAAAAGTATTCAAACAATCTCAAATAGTCTTCACAAAGTCGAAACAAAAACATAGATAATTCTAAATTATTCTACCGGCTATTTTGGAAAAAAAATAAAAATAATCGGATAAAAAAAGAAAGAAAATCGGGCGTAAAAATGCCTAAAAAATTAAACTGAATGCATTAAAATGATGAGCATAAAATAAACTTCTCGAAAATATACAAGTTTTGATCCAATTTTGAAATAAAAATGATCGGTTAAAAGGCTTAGGCTGCTAAAAAATGCGACATAAGAAGAAGTTGAAAAATTAAAGCGAGCATGTCAGGTTAAACTACGCGAAGCGTAGATTAATAAAACTGAGCTTGATTTGAAATTTTTCGCACACTAATTTGACGTACAGTTGAGAAACGATTTGACTTGTATGTGTGTAGATTCGAAAAATTATTCCGAGTGACATTTTAAGTGTCATGCGGAATGAAGTGGATGCTATGATAAGTAGAAAATGAAGATGTCTTGTGAATGTATTGATTTACTGATTGAATAATCATGAATAGACAATCAGATGCGAATGAATCACTCTTGGACCATTTGCTTATGATTCTCAATTACAATTAAAACTCTACAAAGATTCAGATGACGATAATATTCTTGATTGTCACCCTCTGAACCTTTAAAACATGATGCAATTTAAATGAACAATGCTGAGATTGAGAAATCAAGCTTTTTGACTTCTTAATCAAAGATGACTGAAGGAATATCATCAAGCTCAGATAAAATGCCAAAACTCCTGACTTTTCATATAAACCTTGATGAATGCTTTTAACTGATGCAGGTGAAAAACTCAGGGTAAAATTTAGGTATGGCACTGCTATGATCGTATGTAGCAGCTGCTATGACTCGTAGCAGTTTTCCATGCCCCAAAATTTTGTTTGCAATTTTGTGCAATTTCTCTTGTTTTCCAACCTACAACATCAAAATCAACATCATCTCAACAATTTATTATGCTTTCCATCAATCCATAACATCAACATATGAACACCATCATCTCAAATATTCTAATAGCATCCAATCACACAATTTCATATTGAAACATTACGTAACATGATTACCACATAAATGTTCTCCAAATTGGGGTTGTGATAAGAAATTATAGTGCTATATGTGGGTAAATATGTACAATACTTCAAGGATATGGTGACCCGTTGATAGGAAATGGGAATGTAAGAAATAAAACCATAAAATAGTTGAAAACAAGATTTGTATTAATTGATTGAAAGGAAATGTTTGCAACAAGATTTAATCTAACTGCCACAAGGCCAAACCCCTGTATAGAGTAATAGGTCTCCATTTTTCATACAATGTGAATATACTCAAAGATAATAAAACGAAACTAACATTCCACTTCTTAAGGCACCATTCTAACAATAATTAATTATTGGCAATTCACCCGACAAAAAGACAACTCAACAAGTAACTCCTACCATACTAAAAGACAAATCAATAAATAATTATACCTTTATTACTTTGCACCTACCATTTTCCCTAAGTATATACACCTTCCAAGTAGTGGGTTGAACAACACCATTTCCCCTACGTATATACACCTTCCAAGTAGTGGGTTGAACAACAGGCCCACTAGTATTAGCCAAAGGCCTAACAGTGCCCCATCATTGACTTTCAAACTTGTCCCTAAGGTTGACATAAGGAAATTGACTTTTCATGTTCACTGTGTCCTCCTAAGTCACTTCTTCTATATCACTACCTTGCCACTTAATAAGAAATTGATCCACACCCTATCTACCTTGTTTGATACATTACTACGAAAGTGCTTTTAACGTTGGATGCAAAATGTATTTTATCTCGGCTGCAGTACCAAGGTAACGAAGGTCATCGTGAAAAGTAACGGCTTATCACCTCAGTTTTTTAAATACCGAGGGATAAATTAATTTGCACATGGGTTCGAACCACAATATCTTCATTTTTATTATTTACTAAACTAACACCTCATACATTTTAGTTTACAATAAAACCGAGGGGTAAGATAAATTGTATCTTATTGAAATTCGTTACATTGTTTGCACAAAAAATAATAAAAATAATTTTTTTACAAACTATAAGGTTTACCCATGATATTATATTATTTACACAAAATATTAAAATAAAAATTAATTTATACCTGAAGATCATATGTTGGATCTTTGACTCCTTGTGACCAAATTTCTTACAATAGTAGCATTGAACCTTCTTCTTTTCAAACTTCTCCTTTCCCTTATGATATTTCTTCTCATCGGAATTAAAGGCTTTTGACTTCTGATAACCATCACCATGTCTCTTCTTGGCCTCTGACTAAGACTGCTTATGATTCTTCTTACCATAAGACGCTTTCAGAACCTGCTCTACCTCTCTTTCAAAGTTTCTCTCAGTCAGACGCAACTCTTGTGCCTATAGACTACTTTGCAACTCTTCAATTCTCATGATGTTGAGGTCCTTAGAGTGTTCAATTGCTACAACAATGTATTCAAACTGAGAAGTAAGTGATCTCAGTTTCTCCACAAGATTTCATCTCATTTGTGATCAAAATCACTCTGGAGATGTAATCAAGTACCTTTTCATTGTTCATCATGTTGAGATTCTTATACTACTTACATAGAGACTGAAGCTTCACCTTCTTCACTGATGCATCACCATCATAGCATTATACCAGTGTGTCCCACGCAGCCTTCATCATTGTTGAATCAACGATTTTCTCAAACACATTCGTATCCACACATTGATGGATATAGAATAACGCATTCTGATCATTCTTCCTCATTTCTCTTTGAACGTTTCTATGCATTTTAGTTGCATCTACTACAACCATTGTGTCACCATCATTTACGGAATCAAAAACATCTTGAGCGCCAAACAACACACGCATCTAAATCATCCACCGATTATAATTATTTCCATCAAATACTTGAACCTTTGTGTTCAAGCTACCGTTTCCGCCGTTCATCTTAGTTCTTATGCAAATTCACGCAGATCTCACCAACGCTTGTGTTTCCCAATCCCTCAGAATAAAGAAATGTGATTCTATTTAGATTTAGATCTTCAATTCACTATGAATTGAATGACAAAAAATCAATCACGCATGCCTCACGTACACTCGTGTTTTCCGTTCTTGAATTAGAACTTCAGATCTAGATACCAATTGTTGGTGCACAAGAATGAAGAAGATGATGGTGGTGGTGGTGGAAGGGAGAGAGAGAGAGAAAGAGAGAGAGAGAGAGAGAGAGAGAGAGAGAGAGAGAGAGAGAGAGAGAGACCCTAACTAGCTTTCTTTCTCAATTGAAAACGGTTACAAAATGAATTGGTTACGAACTAAAACTTGAGTTCAGTATTTATATCATCAAAACAACTAAAAGAAACTCATTAAAATCTAAATGCAACTTAAATGTCAATTTGTATTACACTTCAACATTGTTGTCAGGTGGATAAGCCATTTTGATGATCATCTTTCTAAAAATGGTTATCATCTTTCTAATTTCGTTAAAGGTTTTTAAAAAAAGGTTCTTTATCATGAAAACATCTGCAATAAAATGGTATCACAAGATACCAATATGAATACTATTATTTATTGTTTTTATGATAAATAATAAATTTGGATTTATATACACTACGACAACCCCAATGAATGTCACAATACATATATTGATAGAAATCACGAAAGTGTTTAATAACTGTAACACAACCGAGATTGTTATTTAAAATATTTTAGTCTACATAGAGCAACACTTGTAAATTGTGAGTAACACTTTATTTTTCTAGCCATAGAATATTGGTGTTCATCAAGATTTTCTCTACTTTGATTTGTTAAATAATTGGTATTAATCATTGAAGCAAGAAATATTAGTGTTTATCAATATTCTCTCTAATTTAATTTGTCTAACTATTGGTGTTTATCATTGAAGCAAGAAGTATTGGTGTTCATTCTTGGTGTATATCTAGCATCACTACGCCAAAAAGGTTTTTTAACAGCGCATCTTAGACAACGCTTTTAAAAGAAAGCGCTGTCTAAGGTTAAAATAAAAATAAAACACGGAAAATGTTCTAAAAAAATAATGAAAGCGCTGTCTAAGGGGGGGTCTTAGACAGCGCTTTTAGAAAGCGCTGTCTAAGACCCCCCCTTAGACAGCGCTTTTAGAAAGCGCTTTTAAATATAGACCTTAGTCAGCGCTTTTGAGAAAGCGCTGTTTAAAGTCTTTCAATTAAAAAATAAAATAAATTAGGAAGAGTATCCCTAAAAACTTTCCCACCTTAGAAATTAGAAATTCCCTCCAAGTTTGTCATATAGGGTTTGTCCGGGGTTTTGCTATTCGCATTCAGCATCACAGCATGGCATCGTCATCCTCAAGCAACAGCGCAAACTACGACGTACCGTGGGTTGAGAAGTACCGACCCAGCAAGGTCGTCGACATCGTCGGCAATGAAGACGCCGTCTCCCGGCTCCAAGTCATCGCTCGTGACGGCAACATGCCCAACCTCATTTTATCAGTAAACCACTCATCCCCACTCTTCAATTCATCACACTCACTCATTCGTTTTCTCTCACTCTTTAGTTTTTCACTGTGCCCTAATTCCCAATTTTGTTATTGTCATTTTTTAGGGTCCTCCTGGAACTGGAAAAACCACTAGCATCCTCGCACTTGCGCACGAGCTTCTCGGTCCCAATTACAGAGAAGCTGTTCTTGAACTAAATGCTTCAGATGATAGGTATCGAATTTTCCCCTTATTGCACATGAAATAATGATGTTACAGTGTTTAACCAAGCTATTCACATTTTTTTTGCTGCTGTAGAGGAATAGATGTTGTGAGGAACAAGATCAAGATGTTTGCTCAAAAGAAAGTAACACTTCCTCCAGGCCGACACAAAGTTGTTATACTCGATGAAGCTGACAGGTCTATTTTATATTTTGGCGGTGATTTAATTCAATTAATGTTCTTACTTTATTCATTATTGTTTTCATTGGATTTTAGTTTTGTTGTAACATTTTTTTTTGGACTCGAATCAGTATGACATCTGGAGCACAACAAGCTTTAAGAAGGACGATAGAGATATATTCTAATTCTACTCGTTTCGCGCTTGCTTGCAATACATCGTCTAAGATTATTGAGCCGATTCAGAGTAGGTGTGCAATTGTGAGATTTTCGCGACTATCTGATCAAGAGATACTTGGTCGTCTCATGGTTGTGGTTCAAGCTGAGAAGGTACCTCAACTTTTTATTTGTGTTGAATTACGGAATATTCTTGTTTGTTTGAGGAATATATGCATATGAATCGCCAATGTTATACCAGTCTAAAGTTTTTCCATGGCCTGAATTCTGACGATTTTATGGCTTATGAGGGATTTAGGATGTCTGACCTCCTGTACTATACTTTAAAGGTTTGTTTACTTGCAAAGATTTATCTGGCTAGCTATAACAGTTTACCTACTGTAAAGAGGCATTTCAGAATTGCCTTTTTAAAGTAAATACAAAAGTTCAAAATGTTTAGTAGTATTTGACCAGCTTCTTTTTCATCCTTTTGAGCTAGATTATGTGATGTCTAGTTTATTATCTATTTTTGCACGTGTAAATAGTAACTAAATTTTGTAAGGTGCATATGTTAGAACCCCAAATGAGAATTCTGGGCCAAATGGACCGTTACACAACAACCCTAAACCTAATATGCAGTGGGTTGAAGCTTGAAGAATAGGAAAGGGGAGAGTGGGATTGTCCGTGTGGCAGACAGTGTTGTTGATGGCGGTCCATGACGGAGAGGCAAAATCCTGCCATACCGGTCACTTTGCGGTGCCGTTATTGCGGAAAAACCTGCAATAGCAGCCGATATTTACCATTTTGGCGAGCCCAAAAACCGCCACGTAAATCCGCCATAGCGGCCATGGTGGGGAAATTTGATAACACTGGTGGCAGAGAGAGAAAGAGAGAGGCTAATGATGTAGTGGAATTCTGTTATAGGTGTGCTGAGTAGAGAGAGAGAGGCATGAAGAAAATTACTCAGCTGTTAAGGCAAGAGAGCATTGGTTTTCTGAAGGAGCATAGCTCTGTGGACAATAGGATCATTCTATTGATTTTCCTCTGATTTATAGAAATGATACACACTTGTTTTCCATTACTACTATATTTTCTTCCATTTACTGTTTCTGTAATCCGGGTTCACATCAAACTGGTATGACCTGCCGGATTCTTGAGGGGATCATCACTTTACAGGATCAAATACTAACACCAAAGTGGAAGCAGTATTAGATGCTCTAGAAAAGCAAATGATTGGCATCAGAATAGCTTAGAGAGAGATGCAGATGAAGCAAAATGAAAATAATGAGAACTTGGTCGCTGTGATTAAGGGTGTGTTTGTTTAATGGAATAAAATTATAATCCTGGGAATATGATTTCTAGGAATGTTATTTCCAGGAACTTTATTCCTCTCAATGTGTTTGACTAATGAATAAAGTTGCTAGGAATATTTTTAGGTTTGACTTAAATTGAATTTTAAAAATTAAAAATTAGAAAAGAAATGTGTTAAAATAATATTAGGTGTCAAATCAGGTGTGTATGTTGAGAATCTTACAGAGAATCAAGTGTCTACAATGGAGGATGTTACTCAGTAAGAAGTACACGGAAACATACGATTGTGATCGAGTTGAAGAGATTGTAGACGCACATGGTTGCTTTGATTATAAGTTATATCTGATAATGCATGATTTCTTTATTTTTTTGTTTTCAATTGCTTTGATTATAAGTTATATCTGATAATGCATAATTTCGTTATATTTTTGTTTTCAATTGCTTTGATTATAAGTTATATCTGATAATGCATGATTTCTTTATTTTTTGTTTTCAATTGCTTTGATTATAAGTTATATTTGATATTTGATGGTTTCCTTGGTTTATTACAGGTTAGACATGGCTGATGACCAACATGAGGAAGTTAGTAAAAAAGTATCCGCGGAAGAAGAAATTCGAAGAGGCATCACAATAATGAGAAGGGTGGTCCAAGGAAGATCTCGAGGCATCATACTAGATGTCTATTGGAGCAACCAGGGACAGCTTATAGAACCTAATGGGCTCCTAGTAATCGGGAGCTTCATGCAAGATTGGAAGCCATGCAAGCTGAGCTTGATGCATTGAGGAGAGAAAGAGAGGCTAGCGCCTCAACAGTATACAGAGATGCTTCGGACAAAGACAGTATCAACTGTACCTTTCAGCCGAACATTCCAGAGGTAATTACATATAATTGTCTTAAATTGAACTATTTGCTTAAATTATGTATTTGACATATATACACATTAACGATTTCTTGTTATTATTGGTTTTATATACGGATCCTCATGGACAATAAAGATGCGGAGAAGTTGTTTTTTATACCGTTTAATACCGGGTTAGCATTTCATTCTAAATTCATCTATTATAATTATTTTCCAAGTTACCATCTAACATTTGCCTAATCATTACAGTGGACATTGGTTGTTGCTCGCAATCAATCCTATCCGAGAAATTGTGTATTATCTTGACTCGTTAGGAAATGATTGGACAACATACCCGGATATGAAGGTCCTAATTGACACGTAAGTGAGAATGTTCAAAAATTTTCTTAGTTTATGTGAATTGTTCTAATTGCTTCATTTTTATTTTATTAGCGTCCTACAAGCTTTTCGGGCCCAACGAGATATCCAAACCTCAAGGAGGGGCGCCAACTCCATTACATGGATTAAAGTGGCGGTATATTTTTAATTACCACATTTTTTATTATATTAGTGATGACACTTGATAAAACTTAGGATTTATAATCCATATTTTTTTTTTCATATGTAGTGTCCTCAACAACGTAATCAAATAGATTGCGGGTATTTCATGTTGAGGTTTATGCGAGATACTCTTGCTTTGGGCCGATTAAAGATTCCCACCGATGTATGTATTTCTAACTTATGAGTTATTTTTATATTTACACATATCTCATATAATTAAATAGTTGGAATTAATTCAAAATATGTTATATTATTATGTAGTACTTTGATGAATTCAAGTGTGCATTTTATACAAAGGATCAAGTGGACGAAATCAAAGAGGAGTGGTGTCAATTCATGATAAAGCTCAATGTTTGTTCATAAATTTGTGTAATTAATGTGTACATTTGTAGTATATGTTATGGCTTGTAAATGTGTACATAAATTTGTATATATTTTGATACATTTAAGGCAAAATTGGTTTGAATTGGTATATATATATATTTGTTAGCCAAAAATTGGTAGAAAAAAGGCCAAAATGGCATATATAAAATGTGATAATTGTCTGTCAAAATCTGGTTGAAAACAGGTAGAAATTCTGGTTTATAAACCTGGAAAAAATGTGGTTTAAAACAAAAGCTTCAAAAATTTTCGTATACCTTAGACAGCGCTTTTGTAAAAAGCGCTGTCTAAGGGGGGGATTAGAAAGCGCTTTAGGCAAAAGCGCTGTCTAAGGGGGGGGGGGGGGGCTTAGACAGCGCTTTTTGAAAAGCGCTGTCTAAGGTATACCTAAAAAAATTAAAATAGGAGGGTCTTAGAAAGCGCTTTTGGCCAAAGCGCTGTCTAAGGAGGTGGGGCTTAGACAGCGCTTTTCAAAAGCGCTGTCTAAGGTATACCTAAAAAATTTAAAATAAGAGGGTCTTATAAAGCGCTTTTGGCCAAAGCGCTGTCTAAGGGGGGGGGGGCTTAGACAGCGCTTTTAAGATTTAAAAAAGCGCTGTCTAAACCTTTAGCAGCGGAGGTTTAGACAGCGCTTTAAAGCGTTGTCTAAGGCTAAAAAAAGCGCTGTCTAAGGTCTTGTTTGTTGTAGTGCATGAGCGAGAATGCGACCATTGAGGTATGTAAAACGTCTCTTGACTGTATATCTGATTCTTTTGATTGATTATAAACTGGATTTTTAGTATTTATGAACAAAGATAATTGTTTAAGTAAAACTAATGACATCTTTATTGCATTTGTAATTTGTTTCTCAGTAGAGGTATAACTTAATTGCGTCATTGTTTTTCTAAGAAAATAGTAACAAATCGTCTAAAATATTGTTTAAAATATTAAAAGAAATTAATTGATGAGAAATTAAGACTGAATAAAATACCAATACGCATTGGATATAAAGTTCTTCACATTTGTAGAAATTTTGAGGATCAACAACAAATATAAGATAACAAATCGAATAAATAAATGCACAAAAGAACACTGATATTTCAACATGGAAAACACCTCAATATGAGAGAAAAAACCATGAGTCATCCAGACCAAAGAAATAGATCAACTATAACCAATTAAGTTTACAAGAGAGTCTTAAAGTGATTCACAAACTAGTGCTAGCATCCGCAAACCACAAAGAAAATTAGCTTACAAATAAGAATCAAAAAGCTGAAAAATTACTCAAATTTGCCGCTTCATTATGTAGAAGATATCTCTCAGCTTAGACTTTGTTTTGAAATTATGAACATTCAAAAGCTAGATACATGTGTTGCAAACCTGCCCCTCAAATTTGAGCTCGATCCGACAGTTAACGAATTTAGGATCGTCAATGTAGTGAGATTGGTTACAGAAAACGGGAATAAGTTTCTCTCCTATTTTCTCTCTTTTCAATCCTTATTTACTCTTTATCTCTCTCAATCCTAAATTGATCATATCCACTTAAATAAGTGTGTTAATTAGGTTAATCACATTTGGGTCTTTCTCTACATAGGAAGGGAGCCCAAACCCAACAAATCTCTTATTCACAATTATGTAGAGGAAATCTCCAAATCGGCGATATGTGATCGCGACTATATGAGTCTATTGGGGTATTAACTGCAAGTGTACAGTCTAATCGCGTAGTTTTAAAAGATATCAACCCCACAGGGACTTAATGAATCGATATACCGTTTTTCTAAGGTTACTTCGTAAAGCTAAGGCGGAAGATTCTTTGATGATTAGGGGGAAAAGTAAAACTAAAATGGGATCTAGATTGAATATCAAATAACACGGATATTGGTATGTAGTTCGTCGTAATTAGGGAATCAAATCTTCGTTGGGTTCTTAGTTTTAAAATAAGTCTTTTCAGTAGACACTATTGATTAAAAGTCTTTTCTCAAACTCTCGCTCTGTTGAATAAGACTATGACTTTATATTAACGTACGCTCTCACTATTTAGTTAAATCTAAAATCACTTTTTGAAAACAATAGAATCTTTAGAAACTCTTTTTAAGAAAATACTAACCGTTTAAACACCCTCGTCTCAAACT
Source organism: Lathyrus oleraceus (assembly GCF_024323335.1). NCBI lineage: Eukaryota > Viridiplantae > Streptophyta > Magnoliopsida > Fabales > Fabaceae > Lathyrus > Lathyrus oleraceus. The sequence goes on from NW_026112421.1 coordinate 164,851, forward strand.
CTCACTCCGTTGACTTAGATTATATGATTAAACTTAAATGCTTAACTCTCGTCCTCACATTTAACCTTTAAAAATACTTTTTGAAAATGATTAGAATTTAATTAACTCTAAAAATTGCTTTCGCCCTGATTTAAAGTTAATGCCCAATTTACACTGTCCAGTTAAAAGCTCAAACCGTCGTTCTATTGATTTTAACTTCTTTATGTCTTTTACTCTCGTACAAAAACTTTGGTATTAACTCTGTAAATTGAGACCATAAAAAGAGTGACTATATTTTTAAATAAATTTAAACCAACTCAGTTTTGATTCCTTTATTCCGCTTACTTTACATACCGATATCTAAATTGATTAGCCGGACATGTTAAATAAGCCTAAACAATAATTATGCTTAAATACAGCCATATCAGACAAACAGTATAGATAAACAGCGGCACAAAGCATATATAAATTAAAACAATAAATTAATGAACCTGTAAAATTAATAGAAATCTTGGTTATTCCCTAGCTTCGCTGCTTGAACACTCCACCACAATCCGGTTGGATTTGTTCTTCACAATCTTCGATCAGACAGTAAAATAAAAGCAAAGAAATAAAATACTATGATCTAACGTAAGGTTAGATCCAGTAAAAGTTACCCAATAGTTTCCGGTGTAGAAACTATTGTGATAAAATTAATTGAATGCTTAAAAATTAAGCTACCAAAGAAAAGAAATAAAATGCTAAAGAAATAAAAATGCTAAAAAATGGAATGCTGGAAAATATACTGTTGAATGCTGGAAAATATTGCTGTAAAAGTTTGCACGGCGAAAAGGAGACGACCCCTCAATTGGATCCCTTGAGGTCTATTTATATTCATCCATAAAGTAACCGTTTCCCAAAAATTCCTTCAGTATGGTTTCTAACGCGTCAACTAGTCAAGCGAAGAAATAGGGGAGAAGTGCTTCTGTTACGCGCGTCAAAGGCAGAAAATAGGAGTGGGGGGTGTGACATCCGTCACACCATGTGTTACGCTCGTAACACTAAGTAGAAGGGCGTGACGCTCGTCACATGAGTGTGGCGGTCGTCACAGGCCATTTTCCTTGTAGTTTGCTTGGGCTGGGCTTTAGTGAGATGCTTTCCTACAGAATCCTCTTTTTGCACCCTTTTTCTTTCCTTTTCACATATGCTTCAAATAATGTTACCTGAAATAAATAATAATAGAATACCAAGTAATATCGAATAATATAAATTAAATCGAATCAAATAACACTATAATTTAATTAAATCAAGTCCAGAAATGTGATATTATTTCATGTTATCAAACTCCCCCATACTTAGACTTTTGCTTGTCCTCAAGCAAGATACAATGTAGAGATTGATTTAAAATATTAGCCAGATGAAATTTCCAAACACACATCAATTCGTACTAGGTTGCAAGTAAATCTCGTTTAGAAATAACCTGAGTTTAGTCTTAACATCAACAACTACCGTTACAACATCAGATAACCCCACCTTATGCAAACCAGTTCGAGTCGTGCTATTATAGCTAGCCTAGTTCTTTTACTCTATTTCACCCATTTTCATTCTAGCGAAATCACATTAAGCCCTTTATCTTTTCGCGCGCATAGTGGAGTAACCGGTTAGCGATTCTGATCCCCTTTTAGCTAGAAGTTCTGGTACATAAGTTGGATAACTTCGTTATTTAGTCCATTGCAAATTGCGGGGGATCGGACCGTAGTCTGCCCTACCAAGTTCAGCACCAGAAACCGCTGAACCAACTCACAATGGATCGTTCATACCATGCTTTCGTAGGGTCCGCAACCTTTGGATTAAATGATCGGGTAAGGATCACCTAACTTTATTAGTGCATTTCCTGATTTTTAATATGTTATTTTGGGAATCATTCACTTATATTCATCGGCTCTCCATGTAGTTTGCTATTAAGATGGTGTCGACTTCTCGTATAAACTACTCGGGGTTACTATAAAACTAAAAGTGCAAGGAATTGGTATAATAGGTACTTATCCTGATCTAACATGTTGAGGTTTTTAGAGCGTTTGGGCGGTAATAATTTCTGTCTTGATTTCACTCAAGTTTTATAAAATAAGCAACCTTTATACTTATCGAGTGTGTTAAATTTTTGTTATGGCTCAAGAAAGTTGAGGGGAATAGATAATAAAAACTTTTCACACTAGGGACTTGACTTAAAATAAATCATATATATATATATATATATATATATATATATATATATATATATATATATATATATATATATATATATATATATATATATATATATATATATATATATATATATATATATATATATATATTTTAATGTATGAAAGGGAAATAACATACTTGAAAGGGAAATAGTGAAAGGAAAATAAATATAACTGAAACAAAGTTTTCCCCCTTCACTTAAACGAAACATTGTCCCCAATGTTTCAAAAAAAATGAAAGAAAAGGAAAAGAAAAAGGAACCCAAACTCAATTCTGCCTGCGTCCTCTTGTTCTCGGACCCGGTGATCGTTGACGTACTTCCAAGTCATCAAACCGGTTAAGCAAGTCAGTGAACCGCTGGTCGGTTATTGCATTCCTCTCTGCATGTTGTTGTTGCATCTGGCGCATCAGTTGCATTACTTTGTTATTTACGCATGCATAGCATCAAGCCGTTGGGCTTGATGTTCAATAGCATCCATGATGTCATCATTTGTTGCCGGTCTTCTTCGTCGACGACGTCGGGAGGATGGACCAGCCACGTTATCGGAAGGATTATGTGGGGCCGAATGTTGCTCAGTACCTTGATCGCCTTGCTCCATTTCATCAAACTCGTCTTGGGGCGGGTTTGCTTGTGTAAGCTCGGTAGCTTCGGGAGCATTCAGGTCGTAGATGAATCGGTTGGGGTTGGTGACATCTGTGAGAGCAATGTTGGGCAAAACAACGCTTGGGACCTCCTGGTTATTCACCATCAGATAATACTTCCCGCCTACCCTGTTTTTGATTAGGCGGCTGGAGCGACAATAGCTTATATCCATAAAAAGGGGTGGCAAAGATTGCAAATTTTGCAGTCGATCCCCTAGATTTAAGCCGAGTGCGATAGTGGTAATTAATCCTCCAATCACAAAAGGTTGACGGCCTCGAGCACAAAGGGTACGAATATGGTGAAGTAAGAAAGAGGCGGCGTTTACCTTGGTATCCATTTCAAAGACGCAGTGTAGGAAGAATAATTCCTTCGCGTTGACTTTGCTGTTGTTGGGTCGTCCAAAAATGGTGTTTTGCAGAATATGGATAAAATACCGGATAGTAGGGTTGTGTATGTGCGAAACGAGTAAGGCATCCCAATTGGTGGTTTCCACACCGGATATTTTTCCAAAAAGGTCGAAGGCGTTTGTGTTCCAATCTGAGTTTGAAGGGATTCTTGGGTGGGCTTGGTCTCCTACAGGAAAGTGTAGCATGGCACTCAACTGTTCCTGAGATAGTGAGTACTCGGTGTTGAACATGCGGAAATTTGCGGTACCGGTTAAGTATTTGTTTTCACCGGGTGGAGTGGTGTAGGAATAAGAACTTAAAAACTCTAAGGTGAGTGATGGGTAAGTAGGGTGATTTTGTGTGCAAAGAAAAGTAAAGTCAGAAAGCCTAAGTAACCATTGCAGACCTTGAAGTAATCCTAATTCTTATAGGCAATTTAAATTTGGATACCTGGTGGATATGACACCGCGTTGTTGGAACCGAACGAACTGCTCTCGTTGAAAGTTGTCATCTTCAGATCGGAAATAATATTTCCGAATTGCCCTTCTTGGTGTTGGTTTGCCGCCATATTGATAGGTAGGTAAAAAGAAGGAAAAGAGAGTGAAATATAGTTGTGTAGAAATGGTTTGTTGGAATGATGTGGTGTAGGAAGAAAGGTATTGTGGGTATTTATAGGAAAAGTTTTGGAAGTTGGGAAGAGGAGTGGGTGAGAGAAAAATAAATGTGGATGAATGTGAGTGGAATGGAGTAAAGGTGAGTTGAATGGAAAAATGAAAAGATGGGGAGAAACGGTCATGTCCCCAACGGTCACCAACGTTCACCTGTTCTAAAGCTGTCACGCTCGTGACAAAGTGTGTTACGGGCGTCATGGGTTGCGTGGCGACCGTGATGACTTATGTGACGCTCGTCACGCTGGTGAGCTTGCAACGGTCACTGGCGCTCGTGACTGCTTACGTGGGTGCTTCATAAATTGTTTTTATCATTTTATTATATTATTAGTTTTTGTTTATTATATTTGCTATTGTTTTATTTTTGAATTGCCATTAATGCTGCTCTATTACACCATAGTGCATATATATTTTTCTCTAATAAACCATGTATGCAATATATATATATATATATATATATATATATATATATATATATATATATATATATATATATATCTATATATATATATATATATATATATATATATATATAGATATATATATCTATATATAATAATAGGGAATTATAGAGCATAAATGAAAATAAAATTGAATTTATCCAATAATGCCAATAGCTTCATAAAAAATAAACATAATGTAATATTTGAAAATAAAACATGCGAAAAATAAATCCTAAGATTAAAAGCAATGTTAAACGAAACTATAAAATTCCTAAAACTAAAACTAATTAACTACAATTCTTCTAGCCACTTGTAGGATCTCTGGCCGGAGGAGCGAAGGAATTGACACGGTGGAGCAACTCGTGAAATTGATTTGTCATTCTACTCATGTATTCCATAAATTCATGTCCCATATTAGTTAACTCTTCTCTGATGGCATCTTGTTCTGACATCAAGGCTTGAATGGCGGTATTATAATCAGTTCCGGGCATATGATGTCTAAGATCAGGTATTGCCGATTGTGCAGACGGGATAAGATGAGGTGGAGAGGCAGCATCATGGTAACCAGTTGGTGTCTGTGGATCAGACTCAGCATAAGGAATCTGGTCGTCACAAATCTCATAATCTTGGATGGATTCAACAGATCTAACAGAGAAGGTATTCCATTCAGGTTGTAGAGCCAATTATTACGGTTATGGACACTAGTCATCGGACTAGGCATGGTGAATAGGTAAAGAACTTGGTTATTAATTATTAGTTCAAACTCTTCAGGTCCAAGGTTTCTTATAAACATAATGTTGAAGAGGAAAGGTATATTCATAGGCTCAATGCCACAAAAAGGATTCAAATCAAGCATGGGTTGGCGCAATCCGATAACATTTGCAATCATAGTTATCAATCCTCCTATTTGAAATGGTGCACGGTCATCTTGGATAAGGAGGTCAAAATTCGCCAACATGTAGGTGGCACCATTCATTGGACGGCTCTGGGAAGCACAAAATATTATGAAGAGTTCATCACGTGATACAGTGGTAATGTTTGATCTCTTCCCAAAAAGAGTGTGTGCTAGGATCTTGTGGAAATAACGAAAAGTTGGGTTATGTATGTTTCCAGAAAGAAACTCATGTTCCTCGGGGTCGTCATTTCCACTCAAACTTCCCCAAAAGTGCTCAAGCTCTCTATATTCAAAAAGGTCTTCTTGGCTCATGGTGAATGTGTCAAAAGAAGTAAGGAACCCTAAGAGGTTAGTAAACTCTTGAATGTTATACTGGTACTCCATATTAAACATCCTGAACTGAATGAACCCTCGGTTTATTCCTTTTCCATGGGTTGGTAAATAAATCAGGGAGCTAAGGAATTCTAGAGTTAACCTCCGGTAGGTAACAAATTGTCTTCGAATAGGAGTGGTTTCCCACCCTATTTGACTCAGCAAATAAAAGACACTCTCTCTTAGTCCAAGAACGGTCATTGCCCAATCATCGGCATAAAAGCTTGGGTGCATCTCTCTCTCAGCTAGTTCTTCAAATTTTTGTCTCTGAGCTATCCCTCGGAATTTGATACCCATACGATCAATATATCCCATCAGGTTAGTGTTAACTAAAGAAAAGAAAAACAAGAATTTAGTTAGGATTTGGCCAGATGCCGAAAGAAGAAAAGAAGAAAAAATAAATAAAATAAAATAAATGAAGAATGAATACTGAATAAAATTAAAAGAGTAGTCAAAAAAATAAAAATAAAAATTTGTGGGTTGTCTCCCACGAAGCGCTTTGTTTAATGTCGCAAGCTCGACATAAAACTATTAAATGTTAATCTATTAATTTTTGAGACATTACGTCTAAGTGCAGGACTTGCGAGTCTTCATTGTTTTCTGCATAATGATAATGTTTTAGACGCTGCCCGTTTACGATAAATGCTTCAGTAGATTTTCCTTTAATTTCCACGGCCCCACTAGGAAAGACATTAGTGACTTGGAAAGGGCCTGACCACCTAGAGCATAGTTTTCCTGGGAACAACTTAAGTCTAGAGTTAAACAATAGGACTATGTCGCCTTGTTTGAAAGTTTTTCTTGATATACGTTTATCATGCCATTTTTTCGTCCTTTCTTTGTAGATTCTGGCATTTTCGTAGGCGTCTTGTCTAAGTTCCTCTAATTCGTTTATATCAAGAATTCGCTTTTCACCGGCGGCCTTATAGTTTAAATTTAAGTTTTTAATAGCCCAATATGCCTTATATTCTAACTCCACTGGGAGGTGGCAAGATTTACCATAAATAAGCTTAAATGGAGTTGTTCTATGGGAGTTTTGTAAGCGGTTCGATATGCCCATAAAGCTTCGGGTAATTTGGATGACCAGTCTTTCCTCGATGTAGCTACAGTTTTTTTCCAATATCTGTTTAATTTCTCTATTAGACACTTCCACTTGTCCACTAGTTTGCGGATGGTAAGGTGTTGCTACTCGATGTTTTACACCATACTTAAACAATAATTTTTCAAGTATCCTAGATATGAAATACGATCCACCGTCACTGACTACTATTCTTGGGACACCAAATCTTGGAAAGATTATATTCTTAAAGAGTTTAATTACTACCCGTGTGTCGTTTGTTGGAGAAGCTATAGCCTCAATCCATTTTGATACGTAGTCAACCGCTACGAGTATGTACTTGTTACCGAAAGAAGGTGGAAAAGGTCCCATGAAATCTATTCCCCACACATCGAAAATTTCTACTTTCAAAATGCCTTTTTGTGGCATTTCGTCACGTCTAGATATACTTCATGTGCGTTGACACCTATCACATTTCTTGACAGCGGTATGTACATCCTTCCATATGTTTGGCCAATAAAGACCGGCTTGTAGGATTTTAGAGCAGGTTTTGGATGTACTTGCGTGTCCACCATAAGAAGCGGAATGACAATGTTGGACTATACTTTCTACCTCTTCTTCAGGTATACAGCGACGGAAAATACCATCAGGGCCTCTTTTGAAAAGTAAAGGGTCGTCCTAGTAATAACGTTTTACGTCATGGAAGAATCGTTTCTTTTGTTGGTAGGATAAATCAAGTGGGACCACTCCGGCGGCTAAATAATTGACAAAATCAGCGTACCAGGGTAACGCATACAACCAAGGTGGTTTTTACCTGCTCATCAACTCTATTTTCTTCCAAACTAGCTATGAGTTTGTCGTACGAGAAGTCATCGTTGATCGATGTTCTTTCCGGTTCCAGGTTTTCAAGTCTAGAGAGGTGATCTGCTACTACGTTTTCAGTTCCTTTTTATCTTTGATTTCCAATCGAATTCTTGTAGCAACAAGATCCACCTTAGGAGTCTAGGTTTAGCGTCCTTCTTTGTTAAGAGGTACTTAATGGCAGCGTGATCAGTGTAAACGATTATTTTAGCTCCGACCAAGTAGGAACGAAATTTATCTAGTGCAAATACTACTGCTAAAAGTTCCTTCTCGGTCGTGGCGTAATTCATTTGTGCTTCATCTAGAGTTCTACTTGCATAATATATGACGTGAAGTTTTTTATCCTTTCGTTGTCCTAAAACAGCGCCTACGGCGTAGTCACTTGCGTCACACATTATTTCGAAAGGTTCATTCCAATCTGGGGTCTGCATTATGGGTGCGGAGATCAATGCTTGTTTAAGTGTTTGAAATGCTTCTAAACATTTATTGTCGAATATGAATTCATCGTCTTTCATCAATAATCCGGTTAAAGGTTTAGTTATTTTAGAGAAATCTTTAATGAATCGTCGGTAAAAACCGGCATGTCCTAAGAAGCTTCGTATTTCTCTCACAGTTTTCGGAGGTTGAAGGTTTTCGATTACCTCTATTTTGGCTTTGTCTACTTCAATTCCTCTATTTGATATGATGTGTCCTAAAACAATTCCTTCTTGTACCATAAAGTCACATTTTTCCCAATTAAGTACTAGGTTTACTTTTACACATCGTTCTAGAACTCTCTCTAGGTTTTCAAGACATTCTTCGAAACTTTGCCCGCATACGGAAAAGTCATCCATAAAGACTTCCATGATGTTTTCGAGAAAATCGGAGAATATTGCCATCATGCACCTTTGGAAGGTTGCAGGAGCATTGCACAAGCCAAATGGCATTCGTCGATAAGCGAAGGTACCAAAAGGACATGTGAACGTTGTCTTTTCTTGGTCATCAGGATGAATTGGTATTTGAAAGAAACCTGAGTAACCGTCCAGATAGTAGAAATGAGAATGCTTGGCTAGTCGCTCTAACATCTGGTCTATGAATGGTAAAGGGAAATGATCTTTTCGGGTTGCTTTGTTTAGCTTCCTATAGTCAATGCACATTCTCCATCCCGATTCAATTTGTTTGGTTATAGTTTCTCCTTTTTCATTTTCGATCACGGTTATACCTCCTTTCTTTGGTACTACGTGTACAGGACTAACCCATTTGCTATCGGATATAGGATATATGATACCTGCCTCTAATAACTTCATTACTTCCTTCTTCACTACCTCACTCAGGATCGGGTTTAGTCTCCTCTGATGTTCCCTAGAAGTTTTACAGTCTTCTTCTAGCATGATGCGGTGCATACAAATAGAAGGACTTATCCCTTTAAGATCGGTGATGTTGTATCCTAGTGCGGTTGGATATTTTCTTAAGATATGTAGGAGTTTTTCGGTTTTAAGTTTTCCTAGGTCTGCATTGACTATCACTGGTCGTTCAAGTTCTAAGTCTAGGAACTCATATCTCAGATTTTTGGGAAGTGTTTTCAGGTCTAAGGTTGGTTTCTTAAGGCATTGCGTAGGATCTGATGTTATTGCTAAACATTGGTTCAGTCTGTCTTCTACACGGTAGTCAGACAATTCGTCATTTTCTAATTCTGTTTCTTTTATGCATTCATCAATGATATCCATGAAGTAGCACGTGTCTTCTATTGCAGGTGCTTTCAAAAACTTGGAAAGAATAAACTCAATTTTCTCTTCTCCCACTTCGAAAGTGAGTCGTCCTCGTTTTACGTCTATGATAGCACCGACGGTTGCTAAGAATGGTCTTCCCAATATAATGGGGATAACTTCATCTTCTCTTATATCCATAATTATAAAATCGGTGGGAATGTAGAATTGACCTATGCGCACGGGAACGTTTTCAAGAATTCCTACGGGATATCTAACGGAACAATCCGCTAATTGCACAGACATTTTAGTTGGTCTTAATTCTCCCATTTCAAGTCTCTTGCATATGGACAAGGGCATAACCCTGATACCGGCTCCTAAATCGCACAAAGCTTTATCTATGACAAATTTTCCTATATGACAGGGTATAGAAAAACTACCAGGATCTTTAAGTTTAGGAGGCATATTCTGGATTATTGCGCTACACTCAGCGGTGAGTGTAACAGTTTCGCTATCTTCAAGTTTCCTTTTATTAGATAAAATTTCTTTTAAGAACTTAGCATATGAGGGCATCTGTGTAATAGCTTCTGTAAAAGGAATTGTGACGTTTAATTGTTTCAGTAAGTCAACAAATTTTTAAATTGGCCCGCGTCTTTGGTTTTAATAAGCCTTTGAGGGTAAGGGATAGGTGGTTTGTAAGGCGGCGGAGGTACATAAGGTTCTTTGTTTTCTACGGTTTCCTTATTACACTCTTCCTTTTCCTTAGGTTTACTTTCTTCCTCAGTTGACTTTTTAGAGTTTTGATTTTCAATCCTTGGGTCAGATGGTCCTTCTACCTCTGTTCCACTTCTTAATATAATAGCATGAGCATGGCCTTTTAGGTTAGGTTGGGGCTGTCCAGGAAATGTACCAGTTGGGGCAGCAGTAGGTGCTTGTTGTTGAGCTACTTGTGAGATTTGTGTTTCCAACATTTTGTTATGGGTAGCCAGGGCATCTACTTTACTTGCTAGTTGTTTAATCTGTTCGTTAGTGTGTACATTCTGGTTTAAGAACTCTTTATTGGTTTGCTGTTGAGAAGCTATGAAGTTCTCCATCATGATTTCCAGATTGGATTTCCTAGGAACGTTATTGTTAGGTGTAGATGGGGTTGGCTTTTGATATCCAGGAGGTATAGCTGGAGCTTGACTGAGTGCTTGACCTGGTGCGTATAAAGCATTATTACTTTTATATGAAAAGTTAGGATGGTTCTTCCAGTTTGAGTTATAGGTATGCGAGTAAGGATTTCCTTGAGCATAGTTCACCTGCTCTGCTTGAATTCCTGTTAGGAGTTGACAATCTGTAGGCGTGTGACCTTGAATTCCACAGACTTCGCAATTTTGAGTTACTGCAACCACGGTGGCTGGAGGTGATACATTTAAACTTTCAATTTTCTGGGCAAGAGCATCCACTTTTGCATTAACATGATCAAGGCTACTTATCTCGTACATGCCACTTTTTGTTTGAGGTTTTTCTACCATTGTTCGGTCGCTTCCCCACTGATAATGATTTTGGGCCATGCTCTCGATGAGTTGATAAGCGTCAGCGTAAGGTTTATCCATAAGCGCACCACCGGCGGCAGCGTCTATTGTTAACCTTGTGTTGTACAAGAGACCATTATAGAAGGTGTGAATTACTAACCAGTCCTCTAAACCATGGTGTGGACAAAGTCTCATCATGTCCATGTATCTTTCCCATGCTTCGAAAAGAGACTCGTTATCTTTCTGTTTAAATCCATTTATCTGGGCTCTCAACATAGCTGTTTTGCTTGGAGGAAAATATCGGGCAAGAAAGACTTTCTTCAACTCATTCCATGTGGTGACTGAGTTGGAAGGAAGAGATTGAAGCCATCTTCTAGCTTTATCTCTTAACGAGAAAGGAAAGAGACGAAGTCGAATTGCCTCTGAAGTGACACCATTAGCTTTTACAGTATCAGCGTATTGGACAAATACTAATAAATGAAGGTTTCGATCCTCGGTAGGATTTCCAGAGAATTGGTTCTGTTGCACTGCTTGCAATAGCGAAGGTTTAAGTTCGAAGTTGTTCGCTTCGATTGCGGGTGGAGCAATACTCGAATGTGGCTCATCTTGCGATGGAGCAGCGTAATCTCGAAGAGCACGAGCTGGTTCTGCCATCTCGGGTATCGGCGAAGGAAGGAGATTTTTGAGATCAGGGATTTCGATTGGAGGAAGATTGTTCGCGGCACGATACTCCCGAATTCGTCGTAAGACTCGGAGATATCGTTCAACGTCATTGATTCGTAAGTAAAACGGTTCGCCTTGTGAGCGAGTGTGTGGCATACAAATCAATGAAAAAGAAGGAAAAAATAGAAATAGCCTTAGTCTCTACAGCGTAACAGAAGAGTTACGATATCGACTAAATAAAAGTCCCCCGGCAACGGCGCCAAAAACTTGATCGCGACTTTATGAGTCTATTGGGGTATTAACTGCAAGTGCACAGTCTAATCGCGTAGTTTTAAAAGATATCGATCCCACAGGGACTTAATGAATCGATATACCGTTTTTCTAAGGTTACTTCGTAAAGCTAAGGCGGAAGATTCTTTGATGATTAGGGGGAAAAGTAAAACTAAAATGGGATCTAGATTGAATATCAAATAACACGGATATCGGTATGTAGTTCGTCGTAATTAGGGAATCAAATCTTCGTTGGGTTCTTAGTTTTAAAATAAGTCTTTTCAGTAGACACTATTGATTAAAAGTCTTTTCTCAAACTCTCGCTCTGTTGAATAAGACTATGACTTTATATTAACGTACGCTCTCACTATTTAGTTAAATCTAAAATCACTTTTTGAAAACAATAAATCTTTAGAAACTCTTTTTAAGAAAATACTAACCGTTTAAAACACCCTCGTCTCAAACTCTCGCTCTGTTGACTTAGATTATATGATTAAACTTAAATGCTTAACTCTCGTCCTCACATTTAACCTTTAAAAATACTTTTTGAAAATGATTAGAATTTAATTAACTCTAAAAATTGCTTTCGCCCTGATTTAAAGTTAATGTCCAATTTACACTGTCCAGTTAAAGGCTCAAACCGTCGTTCTATTGATTTTAACTTCTTTATGTCTTTTACTCTCGTACAAAAACTTTGGTATTGTCGCATTACGCGAAAACCGGCGGGAAACAAGAACAACAAAGCCGCCACCGTGCGTTATTTATCCCAAAAGAGGAAAAGAAACGCTCAGAGTAAACCTGGAAAAAGCATGGTCTCGCGACCAAAGAGAATGGGATCGGGAGTCGGTTATGCGAAGGGAAGGTATTAGCACCCCTACGCATCCGTCGTACTCGACGGGATCCACGCACAATAGGAAGGGAAAATGGTTGCTAAAACACTTCTCAAAACACACACACACACTGGCTGATAGAGACACAAGAAAACAGACAAGACTGAACTCGGCAGGATATCGCATCCTGGGCCTACTTAGTCTATCAAGCATAGACATCAGAGTCAAAGTAGTTCGGACAGGGGAAACGACACATGCTCGCTAGGATGTCGCATCCTATGCATACGTATCTCCTTTGGACGAAGGAGAATCAGAGCATTCGTAGCTCGGCTAACACGCACACAAACAACACAGGCAAAGGCAAACGTGGAGCCTGAATGCCAATCACTGGGCTTACATCAGCTTCCGAACCAAAACACACACAAGAAGGCAAACGTGGAGCTTGAATGCCAATCACTGGGCTTACAACAGCATCCGAACCAAAAACACACCAACACTGGAACCCGAATGCCACTCGATGGACTTACATCAGCTTCCAAGCACACAACAAGACACAGGATGTGGAATGCCAATCGCTGGGCTTACATCCATCTCCTACACACGCAAGACAAAACAAAGACACAGGCGCCCGGAGAGATCTGCTCATCTCCTGCCTACGTACCTCATCTGGTATGAGAATCAGGGCGACGTAGTTCCCCTACGAAGGGACACAGGACTAGCCTAACCAGATGACAGAGGGAAACACAACTAGGGAGACTACGACTCGAGCCTAGTTGTTATCATGCAAAGTTGTCCCTAAGTCAAGGTTTCTAGCTAACTTGCACAGGAAGCAAGCCTATCCTATTCAACACAAGTAAACAGCAAATCAAGCATTCACAAGTAGCACACACTATATGCACACAAATGGGGCTCAATCAAAGGGTAAGACTGCAAGAGCAAGTCATCTGTACAGAGGTAGTGTTAGCTCTTAACCTTGCCATTGAGGGGCTAAGGTGAAGCTGATGAAAGGAGAGTGAAGATAAGACTTCACAGCTCTTATCCCTGGTCAGGGAGAGCTTCAGACAAAGGAGTGTGGGTTCAGAAAGTGGGAACCCTTCTACACTCAAGACTCTGACACAACTGTACATTGTACAAGATCTTGGGTTTGTGTCCCAATGCATCAACACAGTGGTGTGAGCAGAGGGACGACTCAACAGAATAGTGGGAGATAGATTGCATATCTCTTTGATCCACCAATTGCCTTAATCAAGGTCTTTACCTGCTTGGCACAAAAGTAAACAAGCACAAACATCGCCTCTTAAGGAGGACTTCAGACAGGTGCCTGGCCAAGTAACAGGCCAGGTCTTCCAGACTACATGGAGACAAGAATTATACCTCAGTGCAAATTGCTTATCAAGCAAAGCAAAGCAATATTACAACTAATGTACCTGAAATCAATCAAATATCATCAGTACACCAATCACAGAACTAAACAGCAAATGGTTCACAATTAGCTATAAACAGACAAACACAATCCAATGCACCAAAGTGCAAGCAACTCAAAGGAGCCAAACATCCTACAACATAAAACAAGTTAGTGTACAATGTCAAATGATATCTCAATCAAAAGTGAATCCACCTCCTTAAGGTATTTTGCCTCTTAACCTGAAAACCACATTCAAACATGAGATACAAGACCACTAGGACAAGCCTAGGGTCAAAAAGAAGGAAAAAAGTCAAAACAGCAAGTGAAACATGATCAACATCAACATTAATCACATACAAAGAGAATCCAATTGGTCTCCCCCCTAAACTATGCACCAAATTAATTTTATGCACAATTGAAGTCAAGCTAGGCAAATGTGAATCATATAGGAGCAAACAGAAAGATCACACTCACACAATACCTAAACAGCTCAATAAATTCCACAAAAATTCCAGCATAAACAGGACACATCCAATGAACTACATATCAATTTTCATGCCATTTGGACAATAGGAAGTAGGTCAATGAAAATCATAAAGTCAGGACAAATGCAAACAAGTCAACACATGGTAGCAAAATGAGCATCAACTTCAATCAAATGCCAAACAGTGAGAACAATTAAGAAATGGATGGGACCAAAGCCAAACTACACCTAAACATGTTATGAATCACTCCATCAAATTTCACATTCATATGATATAGTATGAGCATTTCATGAGACATGGAAGTCAAGTAGTCAAGCAAAGACCAAAAAATGCTAAACAGCAATCAAAAATCTCAATTAAATGGAAAATGAATCAACAATTCATGCAAAAATTCATGGTGAAGCTAGACATATACAAGACACAGCATGCAAAATTTGAGATCATTTGGAAAAGCCTAGGCATGTCAAATAAATCCATGAAATTGACCTAACCTAGTGTGACACAAATTGTCACACTCAACTTGCACACATCATATCTACCAAACCAGAGATCCAAAATTCACAAACTATACATCAAACTAACCAGCAAGGAGTCAAGAATTAGCATGTGAAATTTCATTCAATTTGGATAAGGTATGAGTATTCATGTTAAAATGGTGAAACATACAAAAAATGCACACATGACAAAGATCCATAGGCCAAGCAAAATATCTCCATGCACAACTTGAGTTATCATACCTATAAAATTCTAGACAAAATTATGAATCTAACAAAAAAAGTCTCACTAATTTTGGATTAAAATGGATTTTATGTGATTTTTATTATAAGATTTGTTAATTTATTGGAATATTTATTTAATGATTAACGAATTAATTAAGCTTGCAATGGCGTTTTCGTAATTAATCCAAAAACGTGGTACAGTACTCATTTATTGCGTGTCAGCGTTTCATTGGCTATTATGGGAGGGAAACAAGATTTTGAACATGGCCATGCACAGGACGGATTCACACGGTAATTTTTCCAGGTTTTCTTGCTGTTCATCGCGGTTCATGAGCTTCTTCATCACCAAATGCGGTTACGAACATTTCTTCACAAAAATGGACGAGCCTTATACCGTTGTCTTCGTCTTCCAACGTAGATTACGAATATGTCAACGAAATTGTCTAAATCCTACTGTGTTGGACGAATCGAGCACAAAAAGATTTGACATCAAAAGTTCAAAACGAGATTTCTCTCTCAAATCTTACGAAACTTAATTCTACAAATTGTACTACATTCTACAATCAACGATCTACACATATCATATCTCAATTTGGCAAACGGTTAGATTCGAATTCCAACCTTGTTCGATGGCAGTTGATGAATTTGTGCTTGTTTCGCTTCAATTCTCGAAAACAGGTGAAGTATGTTGATTAGGAAGATGATTGGTACAACTTTGGTAGCTCAATAATACTCCCGGTGCTCGAATTCTTGATTTGCCATTGATGAACGATCTTGGACAGTTGGAGTTTTTGATGGTTTTGAGTTCCAATTGATGCAAACAGCTCTTGATCAACACCTGCAAATGAGAACTGCACCACGAATTTGCAAGAAAATTGATGAATTATTGATGAATTTGGAAAAAAAAGTGAAAGCTCAAAGTGAAAAAAGTGAGAGAATTGAGAGAGTTTTTTGTGATTTTCTCTTTGGATCTTGCAGAATGATTAGTCCTTAGTGAATACAGTTGCAATTATCTATTTATACCAAGGCTTAATCACAAAATTAATTAAGATTAGCAAAATTGGAGAATTAGTGTAATGTGCAATTTCACCACTTTTGGCCAAAATGCCCTTTCTCAAACCAGCTGATTTTTCTGTCCAAACTTGGTTCCAACAGGTCACAAATGACATTTGGAAGGTGTTGCAAAAAGTCCCATGCCAACATTCCAAGTAATTTGAAAGTTGGACCATTTTGCCCTTGGATTTTAATTAGTGCACTTGAAAAATGGCCTTTTTGTGTGAATGCTTTTGGCAAAATGTGATGATGGATTATGAAAGTACATATCAAATGTGATTTGCTCAAAGAAAACCATCCAATTTGGCCACTCCATGTGAAAGTTATGCCACTTTGATTTTGGACATTTTCTGAAAATGATTGGACCATATCTTGCTAACCACACATGGGAATTTCAAGTTCTTGACTTTTTGGAATGGTGAGATCAAGATCTTCAACTTTCAAGTTGGACAAAATTCCATTTGAAGCTTGTATGATGAAGTAATTTTGGGGAGAAAACTTTCCATTTTGGGCAGCTGAAATTACAGGTCACCTGCCATTTTAGGAAACTTCTTGTCTGACCTCCAAATCTTCAACCTTGGTCTTTGATATGTCAAATGAGACTTATATGGACATGAATGAGGCCTTTCAAACCATCTCACACCTTCCAAACCATAAAATCAGGCACAGTTGACCACAGTTGACTTTCTAGGGTTTCTAGTTGACTGAACAATGACTGATGACTTCTGAGCATCCAATCTTTGGCCAAACCACTTCAAAATGATCCTTGGACCATATGAGCTTGATAAATCAACCCTAGGGCCTTGTCTCAATGAAAATAGCACATGCTTGCTTGTTTGACTGATTCTCCTGATCAGTTTGACCTAATTTGTCAGTGGGCTTGCACTTGGGCAAATGGACAATGCAATGTTATGCAGTGGACCATGTTATGTTAATGACCTAATGTGAAATGAATGTACACAAGGTAGGGTGCAAATTTGAGGTGCTACAGGTATTAACTCTGTAAATTAAGACCATAAAAAGAGTGACTATATTTTTAAATAAATTTAAACCAACTCAGTTTTGATTCCTTTATTCCACTTACTTTACATACTGATATCTAAATTGATTAGTCGGACATGTTAAACAAGCCTAAACAATAATTATGCTTAAATACAGCCATATCAGACAAACAGTATAGATAAACAGCGGTACAGAGCATATATAAATTAAAACAATAAATTAATGAACCTGTAAAATTAATAGAAATCTTGGTTATTCCCTAGCTTCGCTGCTTGAACACTCCACCACAAGCCGGTTGGATTTGTTCTTCACAATCTTCGATCAGACAGTAAATAAAAGCAAAGAAATAAAATACTATGATCTAACGTAAGGTTAGATCCAGTAAAAGTTACACAATAGTTTCCGGTGTAGAAACTATTGTGAGAAAATTAATTGAATGCTTAAAAATTAAGCTACAAAAGAAAAGAAATAAATGCTAAAAAAAATGGAATGCTGGAAAATATACTGTTGAATGCTGGAAAATATATTACTGTAAAAGTTTGCACGGAGAAAAGGAGACGACCCCTCAATTGGATCCCTTGAGGTCTATTTATATTCATCCATAAAGTAACTGTTTCCCAAAAATTCCTTCAGTATGGTTTCTAACGCGTCAACTAGTCAAGCGGAGAAATAGGGGAGAAGTGCTTCTGTTACGCGCGTCAAAGGCAGAAAAATAGGAGTGGGGTGTGATGTCCGTCACACCATGTGTTACGCTCGTAACTCCGACAACTTAGCATCCAAAAGATAATGTATCCAATGATATCTCACATCAATGTGTTTTTGACCTATTATGAAAAGTCGGATTCTTACCAAGATGAATAACATTTTGACTATCAACAAATAACACATATTTGTCTTGAGCAAAACCAACTAAAAAACTTCTTCAACCATATTAACTTTTTACATGCTTCAGTAATGGAAATGAAAACTCAGCCTCTGTAGTAGACAATACTACACACTTTTGCAATCTGGACTGCCAAGCCACAACTCCCCCTATCAATTTAATCATGTAGCCAAAAGTTCACTTTCTGGAATCAATGTCTCCAGCCATATCAGATTCATAGTACCCCAATAGAGTAAGCTTATCACTTCCAAAACAAAGCCTTGAAAAGTAGTGCCACGAAGATAACTTAAAATCCATTTTACAGCATTTTAATTCTCTCTACCTGGATTTGACAAAAAATTATTGACTGTACTAGCATCATGTGATATATTTGGTCTTGAACACACCATTGCATACATCAAACTACCCATAATAGGCGCATAAGGAACATGTTTCATATCAAACTCTTCATCTTCACTTGAAGGAATTTGATTAGAAATCAACTTGAAATGAGTAGCAAGAGGAGTGCTTATCGCCTTAGAACTTTCCATTTTAATCTTTGCATCACTCTTTCGCGATAATATTCTTGTGACATCCAAAGTTTCTTCTCTTTTTTGTCATGCATGATTCTAATGCCAAGAATTTGTTTAGCTACTCCCATGTCTTTCATGGAAAATGACTATCCCAATTGCTTCTTTAACTTGTTAATGTTAGAAATACTTTTCCCTATAACAAGCATATTATCAACATATAACAATAGGATAATGAATTAATCATTGGAAAATTTTCTAACAAACACGCAATGATCTGAAGTAGTTTTCTGGTATCCTTGATCATACCTAACAGACTCAAACTTCTTGTACCACTGCCTTGGAGCTTGCTTCAACCCATATAAACTCTTTCTCAATCTACACACATGATCTTATTTGCCTTTAACTTGAAAACCATCGGGTTGTTCATGTAGATATTTTCCTCCAAATCACCATGAAGGAGAGTTGTTTTCACATTCATTTGCTCAATCTTTAAATCAAGAGTAGCAACCAAAATCAACATAATTCTAATTGATGGCATCTTTACAACAGGTGAGAAGATATCATTAAAATCAACACCCTTTATTTGAAGGAAACCTTTCACCACTAATTTGTCTTTATATCTTGGAACTTAGAGTTACTCTCATGTTTAACTCTATAAATCCACCTGTTTTCCAAAGCCCTTTTTCCTTTAGGAAACTTCACTAAGTCATAAATGTGACTATCATACAATTATTTCATCTCATCATGAATTGCATACTACCAATTTTGGTGAAGATGACATTGTGCAGATGAAAACTATTTTCTTGCTACAGATGAATGCGAGTGAAGTGTCTTGGATGTTGATAGTAAGACACTTAAATATGGAAATGATGTGTCTCACATGCTAGCTAGTTCGGAGTGACGTGTCGCACAAGCAAGCTAGTTTGAAGTGACGTGTCGCACATTCAAGCTACTACGAAATGATGTGTCAACCATGCAAGCTACTAATAAGTGACATGTTCAGCATGCAAGAGAGAGGACAACCACATGTCAGACATACAGACACACATTCCAAATGAATTGGCGCCCCCACTCATTCCTTGCACATGAGTGCCAATCCATTTGGCGACACCTTATCAAAGCATGCATGCAGACCTTGAAACCAAGCAATCAGACCTAGGTCTTGCATGCATGTCCCTATGGAGGCGTCAATTTGAATGGCGACACCTCTTAAGGGTTGTACATGGTCGCCAATTAAATTGGAGACACCATGCAAGCACAACTTTTCATGCTCCCATCCATTTGCCTATAAATACATCCACTCCATCAACATTTCTTCCACACCATCACTCTCACTACTTCTTCTACAATACTTCTTCTATAATTTCATCTGCAACAACTTCGTGTAGTTTCATCTGCATCAACCCCCCGACAAAATGTTTATCCTCACAACGGGCGAATCACATGGAGGAACAATTGCAAACATCGTAACATATGTAAGTTTTTTCTTTTGTTAACTTTTTTTCTTTCATCTTCACCAACCCCCTTTTATTTTAACATACCAACTTAGTGAAGTTTTTTGTCTGTCTTTTATAGGATGTATCAAGGTTCCGGACTCGGGTCCACGAATATGTCCATATGGACCCGATGATTCAACCTTATGTTGAACTCGCCGGTTTTGGTCATATAAGCAAGATTTTGTCTTGGTCCGTAGATAACAAATTCATTCTAGATTTATGCGAAAGATGACGACCAAGACACACACATTTTGGTTCCCAACCGCTGAGTGTGCCGTGACGTTAGAAGACGACTACATGCTTTTGGGACTTCCCATTGAAGGTAAGGTTGTTAATGGTAAAACCAACTATGCAAATTCAATTTGCATGGATCTCTTGGAGACTGATTTGTTATATTATAACGCAAGAGGTCAAGGTATACTACTTTCACGCCTTAAGTCGTACTATAATAGTTTATACTTAGATGAACATTCTACCGAAGATGCTCGAATAATAAAACTAGGTGTTACATTATGTTGTTAATTGGCTCGTTTTTATTTCCCGAAGGTAGTGGTTCTAGCATGCATATTATGTATTACCTCTACTTAGACATGTAGATAGAATATGAAGTTACAGTTGGGGATCTGCTTGTCTAGCCTATCTCTATATCTCCTTGTGCAAAAATTCACACAAAGACACATCTACATTTTCTGGATGTGCTGTTTTTCTACAAGCATGGGGTTGGTCAAGACTACCGTCTCTAGCACCCATCAACAACAACCCTTTCACATTTCCGTATGCACAAAAGTAAGTTGTTTAAATTGTTATATCTTTACTTACTTCTTTAAATTATTACCTCTAACTAATATTTTTTTACTTTTTGGTGTAGATGGTCTGCACGTGGTATGAGTTACAACAGATGTCCAAGACACTGTATTACTCAGTATCGCAACCTGTTGGATCACCTTCGACCGACAGACGTAAGGATAATAACTTAATTGTTTCGTTATATTTTGTTAACTTCTTCTACCTAGATTATAATCCTATCTTCTTTCACATTTAAGTTTATTTGGCGCCCATACCTTAATTTGGATCATGACCATGAGGTCAATGCTGAAGGTGCGGCCGTATGGACTGCATGCACACCGATAATACGGTTCACAACTGTGAAGATGCAGAATAGTGATTGTGTGAAGCTACAATTCGGTATGCCCCAAAACATCCCAGATCCCCCAGCTAGCCTAGGAGAATGAAAAATCTCCTAAATATGTGTAGATACTTCTGATGCGTTTATAACGACTAAAAGATTTGGTACACGAGAAGAGGTGATCAGATGGATTAAAGAGGTTGGAATCGATAATAAAGTAACTGTTATTATTAGTCATTCAGATACTGAAATAGGGAAGAGAGAGAAGTAACAAATTAATATTTGGTTGTGATAAAGGTGGGAAACACAAGAGTACTGATAGTGGTACCCAAAGTGCGTCCAAGAATGTGGATGCCCATTTAAAATCAGGTCGACTCCGGCGAAAGATGGGTCTGGTTGGAAGATTGATGTAAAATGTGGGTTACATAATCATGGTTTACCTGATAGATTAGAAGGTCATTCCTTTATTAGTAATTGACCAAAGATGAGAAGCAACATGTCGCTGATTTGACAAAGAGACATGTACCACCTAGACACATATTGCTTTCCTTGCAAGACCGAGATCCTGAGAATGTCACTCGGATTACGCAAGTATACAAGCATAAGAGTTTGATACAAAAGAGATAAGAGGTCCTAAAAGTGAGATGCAACATCTGTTTAAGCTTATTGAGGATGCATGCTATGTCTATTGGAGTAGAAAAAAGGATGACTCAGAAGGATGCATGTTATGTCTATTGGGAATTTTATTCTCATACAGCAACGTCTTGGATGTTAGGATTTGCAGGACGTCTACAACATTGGCAATTACTTACACCTATATTAGCATGAATATGTACTCAAAACATGAATATGTAATCAAAACATGAATTTTATATTATGTCTATTATATTCAGTTCTAAAACTTAATACATAAATCAATGCGAACGAGAAATATGCAAAGCTTCAAATAAATCAGCAAACTATGGATCTTCCTCTTCGGCTTTAACCTGTCTTAGATAGCGATGAATCAATGTAGATACACGAGCCCAATCAGGATCAGATGGTCCGACATCATATACAAGAACTAGTACCTCTCTTGGATCGACACGATGGGGAGGGACCAACCGTGGATGCGAAACACAATAATACCACTCCAGATAACCATCTTCTACATCAGATGGAATGGTGCCCAGGGTAGTTGGACGGATCACAGCGATAACGCTCTGAAGGTAACCAATCCAATCAACATCAATATCTCTCGCCATCATACAATCAAGAGGTGGGGATGGAACATACTGCATGTACCCGAACTGACGTAAACATCTGTCAGGCAAGTATGGAACAACTGTGTCACCCCACTTCAAACACCCCCTGTAGAGACATATCTCATCAAATTGACGCCATGCTCTATGATCCTCAAATGGACGCCATATGACGTCGGCAGTGTCAGCTCGTCCAAAATAGGTCGTAAATCATCAACCTTCAGGACTCCTTGCCTATACGACCATCTCATCGCTCGAGGAAGACCACAATTATCAGCTGGTTTCCAATTCTCCCCTCTTTTCCAACAGTTGAAAGTACTCGTGAATCCAGCACTGTTACAAAATACAAACATAATAAATAAAATATCAGTTAGCATATTTTATAAAATGAAGCCAACACTTAATAAATAAAAT
>NW_026112421.1:187691-206950 GCF_024323335.1 Lathyrus oleraceus
TTTTTTTTCTGAAAGTAGTTGATTTTAATATTGAATTAACAATCAAATGTCATAACAAAAATAAATAAAAGCGGTAAACTTATTTACATATTACGAGAATGAGAGTACAATTTGTTAAATGGGAATATAACATAATACTTAATCAAAAACAAACTCGAAAGAGAATTGTATAAAAAATCTCGTTGTAAGAAGACCCAAGAGAAAGCCAATGAACTCGAAATTAAATCAAAGATTTGAACTTCATAATTTAGCGTTTATGTAAGCAATTGTAAGATGATTCATGTAGGAGTCACCCTATCTGAGGCCGGTCAACAAAACTTTATGCATTTGAACAATTTCTGAAGTTAAATTGAATTCTAACTCCAAATTGCATCGCATCTGTGAAAAATCGACATGGCAAATAAATCGATTTTTTTCTTTAATAATTAAAATAAATTAATCAATAAATAATAATAATAATAAGAAATAATAATAATAAAAAAAATACTAATAATATGAATTAACAATGAAAATAAACCAATAATAGTAATCATAACAATAAATAATTAAAAATATATAATAGTAATAATAATAATTTTAGCAATAATCAATAATAACAATAATTATTATAATGACAACAACAATTAAATAAAATAATAATCAAATAGTAAATTAACAATAATAATAAACAAATAATGATAATTAATAATAATAACCAACAATAATAATAATTAATAGTAAAATAGAAACAATATAAATGATAATGACATAAATAATAATAATCAAAAAATATTAATAAATACACTAATTAGAAATAAAAAAAATAAAAATAATAATAATAATAATTAACATAACAATAATAACAATAATAATAAATTATTATTATTATTATCATATATTATAAAATAATAGAATAATTAACAAAAATGAATATAAATAATATAATATAATATAATAATAAAAATAATGATAATAACTAATGATAAAAAAATTAATAAAATAATAATAATAATAATATAAAATAAAATAATAAATAATAATAGTTAACAATACTAACAACAATAATTAAGAATAATTAGTGATATCAAATAATAATAATAGTTATAATACTATAATAATGATGATATAATAATGATAATAATAATATAATAATAATAATAATAATTACTAATAATAATAATAATAATAATAATAATAATAATATTAATAATAATAATAATAATGATAAAATAATAATAATAATAATAATAATAATAATAATAATAATAATAATAATAAAATAAAAAATAATAATAAGATAATAATTTAATAATAATAATAATAATATAATAATAATAATAATATAATAAGAATAATAATAATAATAATAATAATAATAATAATAATAATAATAATAATAATAATAATAATAATAATAATAATAATAATAATAATAATATAATAATAATAATAATAATAATAATAATAATAACTAAAACAAAACAAAACTTAACCAAAAAAAATTGGGGGCGATTTTGCATGCCGGAAAGAGTCTCACAAGTTTTTTTTTCAAAAAAAAAATCCTCTTATCATGTGACATGTGGCACAAAGGGAGGGGAAATAAACAAAAGAAAAAGTTCCTCTTCTTCTACCTCATTTGTTGGCTGCTTCCAAAAAAAACAAAGTTAAGAAATATTTCAAATGCTTACAACTATCCTCATCTCTCATTTTCTCTCTCAAGTTTAAAAAAATGGCAACAATACAACAAATGAAATAAAAAGAGTGTTTCTCAAACTCTTTCTAACTCACTTTTCAAATAAATGGTTGGTGTTGTTGCTCAATGGTGATGGATGATGGTTGTTCAATTGCGGGTTAAATATTATAATAGTGGTGGAAGGAGTTTAAAGGTGTTTTACCGCAGTGGAGGAAGGGAGGTTCAGTTGCGGTGTTGGTATGCATTTTTCCATGGAGTCATGATAGTTTGGAGGTGAATGGAAAGGGTGAGGTTCGTTTGCGGTGTTGGCCGGAAAACAGAGGCAGTTTGAGGGTGGTTTACGGTGGTTGTCGGTGATATGAGAGGTTCGTGACCAGATTTTTCATGGTGTGTTTCCATGGTAGAGTTTGGTTATTGATTAGTGATATAATGTAAGGAGGATGGATGATCATTTTCACGATGTTTGGCCGATTTTATTTCGGTGTCTCATTCTCTGTAGTTTTTACGACAATTTCTCTATGGAAAACAGAAGAGAAGTTTTGACAGAGGGAAAAATACTTGTTGGTTTCTTCAGCTGTGAACTGGACTTGTTGTTGTTGCTATGATGGAGATGTTTGATGTGAGAGTTCGTGTTTGGTTTTTAGGTGTGGTCTATGATGAGTTTGTTTCATTTTCGATGGCTTAGAGGGACACAGGCGGAGGCCGACGCGGTTGGTAAAGCATGGATTTTACGACATAACGCAAAGGTAAGAAGTGGGAGATTGGTAAGATGTGAGGAGAGAATTATGGCTGAATGATTTGTTGTAGTCTTGTAGAAAAAAAGAAATGTGAAAAGTGATGGAGAATGAGTTTATTTGTGTTTGAAAAATAAGATAGAGTTGGAAGTGATGAGGAGAAAAGAGTGGTGTTATTTGTTGTTGGTTGATGTGCCTGTGTGGAAGAAGAAGAGGAAGGAAAAAAATAATTTGAAGAAACAAACCCCTGAATTTTTTATGAAAAAATCTCACCTTCATGCTATGATTCTATTATTAATGTGTAATATGGCGCATAAGAGAAAATCAACCACAATAACACACCACGTGTTGGTCATGTTATGGTTACTCTCTTTTAACAATAATATAAGTAATAGTATGATTAGGATCCTTTCAAAAAATGATAAAAAGAAATTTTGTAGATACTTTTAGAATAAAATGAATAAAAACAAATAAAACAAAAGTATTCAAACAATCTCAAATAGTCTTCACAAAGTCGAAACAAAAACATAGATAATTCTAAATTATTCTACCGGCTATTTTGGAAAAAAAATAAAAATAAAAAGAAAGAATCGGATTAAAAAAAGAAAGAAAATCGGGAGCGTAAAAAATGCCCCCCCCCCTAAACGAAATTAAACTGAATGCATTAAAATGATGAGCATAAAATAAACTTCTCGAAAAGTTATACAAGTTTTGATCCAATTTTGAAATAAAAATGATCGGTTAAAAGGCTTAGGCTGCTAAAAAATGCGACATAAGAAGAAGTTGAAAAATTAAAGCGAGCATGTCAGGTTAAACTACGCGAAGCGTAGATTAATAAAACTGAGCTTGATTTGAAATTTTTCGCACACTAATTTGACGTACAGTTGAGAAACGATTTGACTTGTATGTGTGTAGATTCGAAAAATTATTCCGAGTGACATTTTAAGTGTCATGCGGAATGAAGTGGATGCTATGATAAGTAGAAAATGAAGATGTCTTGTGAATGTATTGATTTACTGATTGAATAATCATGAATAGACAATCAGATGCGAATGAATCACTCTTGGACCATTTGCTTATGATTCTCAATTACAATTAAAACTCTACAAAGATTCAGATGACGATAATATTCTTGATTGTCACCCTCTGAACCTTTAAAACATGATGCAATTTAAATGAACAATGCTGAGATTGAGAAATCAAGCTTTTTGACTTCTTAATCAAAGATGACTGAAGGAATATCATCAAGCTCAGATAAAATGCCAAAACTCCTGACTTTTCATATAAACCTTGATGAATGCTTTTAACTGATGCAGGTGAAAAACTCAGGGTAAAATTTAGGTATGGCACTGCTATGATCGTATGTAGCAGCTGCTATGACTCGTAGCAGTTTTCCATGCCCCAAAATTTTGTTTGCAATTTTGTGCAATTTCTCTTGTTTTCCAACCTACAACATCAAAATCAACATCATCTCAACAATTTATTATGCTTTCCATCAATCCATAACATCAACATATGAACACCATCATCTCAAATATTCTAATAGCATCCAATCACACAATTTCATATTGAAACATTACGTAACATGATTACCACATAAATGTTCTCCAAATTGGGGTTGTGATAAGAAATTATAGTGCTATATGTGGGTAAATATGTACAATACTTCAAGGATATGGTGACCCGTTGATAGGAAATGGGAATGTAAGAAATAAAACCATAAAATAGTTGAAAACAAGATTTGTATTAATTGATTGAAAGGAAATGTTTGCAACAAGATTTAATCTAACTGCCACAAGGCCAAACCCCTGTATAGAGTAATAGGTCTCCATTTTTCATACAATGTGAATATACTCAAAGATAATAAAACGAAACTAACATTCCACTTCTTAAGGCACCATTCTAACAATAATTAATTATTGGCAATTCACCCGACAAAAAGACAACTCAACAAGTAACTCCTACCATACTAAAAGACAAATCAATAAATAATTATACCTTTATTACTTTGCACCTACCATTTTCCCTAAGTATATACACCTTCCAAGTAGTGGGTTGAACAACACCATTTCCCCTACGTATATACACCTTCCAAGTAGTGGGTTGAACAACAGGCCCACTAGTATTAGCCAAAGGCCTAACAGTGCCCCATCATTGACTTTCAAACTTGTCCCTAAGGTTGACATAAGGAAATTGACTTTTCATGTTCACTGTGTCCTCCTAAGTCACTTCTTCTATATCACTACCTTGCCACTTAATAAGAAATTGATCCACACCCTATCTACCTTGTTTGATACATTACTACGAAAGTGCTTTTAACGTTGGATGCAAAATGTATTTTATCTCGGCTGCAGTACCAAGGTAACGAAGGTCATCGTGAAAAGTAACGGCTTATCACCTCAGTTTTTTAAATACCGAGGGATAAATTAATTTGCACATGGGTTCGAACCACAATATCTTCATTTTTATTATTTACTAAACTAACACCTCATACATTTTAGTTTACAATAAAACCGAGGGGTAAGATAAATTGTATCTTATTGAAATTCGTTACATTGTTTGCACAAAAAATAATAAAAATAATTTTTTACAAACTATAAGGTTTACCCATGATATTATATTATTTACACAAAATATTAAAATAAAAATTAATTTATACCTGAAGATCATATGTTGGATCTTTGACTCCTTGTGACCAAATTTCTTACAATAGTAGCATTGAACCTTCTTCTTTTCAAACTTCTCCTTTCCCTTATGATATTTCTTCTCATCGGAATTAAAGGCTTTTGACTTCTGATAACCATCACCATGTCTCTTCTTGGCCTCTGACTAAGACTGCTTATGATTCTTCTTACCATAAGACGCTTTCAGAACCTGCTCTACCTCTCTTTCAAAGTTTCTCTCAGTCAGACGCAACTCTTGTGCCTATAGACTACTTTGCAACTCTTCAATTCTCATGATGTTGAGGTCCTTAGAGTGTTCAATTGCTACAACAATGTATTCAAACTGAGAAGTAAGTGATCTCAGTTTCTCCACAAGATTTCATCTCATTTGTGATCAAAATCACTCTGGAGATGTAATCAAGTACCTTTTCATTGTTCATCATGTTGAGATTCTTATACTACTTACATAGAGACTGAAGCTTCACCTTCTTCACTGATGCATCACCATCATAGCATTATACCAGTGTGTCCCACGCAGCCTTCATCATTGTTGAATCAACGATTTTCTCAAACACATTCGTATCCACACATTGATGGATATAGAATAACGCATTCTGATCATTCTTCCTCATTTCTCTTTGAACGTTTCTATGCATTTTAGTTGCATCTACTACAACCATTGTGTCACCATCATTTACGGAATCAAAAACATCTTGAGCGCCAAACAACACACGCATCTAAATCATCCACCGATTATAATTATTTCCATCAAATACTTGAACCTTTGTGTTCAAGCTACCGTTTCCGCCGTTCATCTTAGTTCTTATGCAAATTCACGCAGATCTCACCAACGCTTGTGTTTCCCAATCCCTCAGAATAAAGAAATGTGATTCTATTTAGATTTAGATCTTCAATTCACTATGAATTGAATGACAAAAAATCAATCACGCATGCCTCACGTACACTCGTGTTTTCCGTTCTTGAATTAGAACTTCAGATCTAGATACCAATTGTTGGTGCACAAGAATGAAGAAGATGATGGTGGTGGTGGTGGAAGGGAGAGAGAGAGAGAAAGAGAGAGAGAGAGAGAGAGAGAGAGAGAGAGAGAGAGAGAGAGAGAGAGAAACCCTAACTAGCTTTCTTTCTCAATTGAAAACGGTTACAAAATGAATTGGTTACGAACTAAAACTTGAGTTCAGTATTTATATCATCAAAACAACTAAAAGAAACTCATTAAAATCTAAATGCAACTTAAATGTCAATTTGTATTACACTTCAACATTGTTGTCAGGTGGATAAGCCATTTTGATGATCATCTTTCTAAAAATGGTTATCATCTTTCTAATTTCGTTAAAGGTTTTTAAAAAAAGGTTCTTTATCATGAAAACATCTGCAATAAAATGGTATCACAAGATACCAATATGAATACTATTATTTATTGTTTTTATGATAAATAATAAATTTGGATTTATATACACTACGACAACCCCAATGAATGTCACAATACATATATTGATAGAAATCACGAAAGTGTTTAATAACTGTAACACAACCGAGATTGTTATTTAAAATATTTTAGTCTACATAGAGCAACACTTGTAAATTGTGAGTAACACTTTATTTTTCTAGCCATAGAATATTGGTGTTCATCAAGATTTTCTCTACTTTGATTTGTTAAATAATTGGTATTAATCATTGAAGCAAGAAATATTAGTGTTTATCAATATTCTCTCTAATTTAATTTGTCTAACTATTGGTGTTTATCATTGAAGCAAGAAGTATTGGTGTTCATTCTTGGTGTATATCTAGCATCACTACGCCAAAAAGGTTTTTTAACAGCGCATCTTAGACAGCGCTTTTAAAAGAAAGCGCTGTCTAAGGTTAAATAAAAATAAAACACGGAAAATGTTCTAAAAAAATAATGAAAGCGCTGTCTAAGGGGGGGTCTTAGACAGCGCTTTTAGAAAGCGCTGTCTAAGACCCCCCCTTAGACAGCGCTTTTAGAAAGCGCTTTTAAATATAGACCTTAGTCAGCGCTTTTGAGAAAGCGTTGTTTAAAGTCTTTCAATTAAAAAATAAAATAAATTAGGAAGAGTATCCCTAAAAACTTTCCCACCTTAGAAATTAGAAATTCCCTCCAAGTTTGTCATATAGGGTTTGTCCGGGGTTTTGCTATTCGCATTCAGCATCACAGCATGGCATCGTCATCCTCAAGCAACAGCGCAAACTACGACGTACCGTGGGTTGAGAAGTACCGACCCAGCAAGGTCGTCGACATCGTCGGCAATGAAGACGCCGTCTCCCGGCTCCAAGTCATCGCTCGTGACGGCAACATGCCCAACCTCATTTTATCAGTAAACCACTCATCCCCACTCTTCAATTCATCACACTCACTCATTCGTTTTCTCTCACTCTTTAGTTTTTCACTGTGCCCTAATTCCCAATTTTGTTATTGTCATTTTTTAGGGTCCTCCTGGAACTGGAAAAACCACTAGCATCCTCGCACTTGCGCACGAGCTTCTCGGTCCCAATTACAGAGAAGCTGTTCTTGAACTAAATGCTTCAGATGATAGGTATCGAATTTTCCCCTTATTGCACATGAAATAATGATGTTACAGTGTTTAACCAAGCTATTCACATTTTTTTTGCTGCTGTAGAGGAATAGATGTTGTGAGGAACAAGATCAAGATGTTTGCTCAAAAGAAAGTAACACTTCCTCCAGGCCGACACAAAGTTGTTATACTCGATGAAGCTGACAGGTCTATTTTATATTTTGGCGGTGATTTAATTCAATTAATGTTCTTACTTTATTCATTATTGTTTTCATTGGATTTTAGTTTTGTTGTAACATTTTTTTTTGGACTCGAATCAGTATGACATCTGGAGCACAACAAGCTTTAAGAAGGACGATGGAGATATATTCTAATTCTACTCGTTTCGCGCTTGCTTGCAATACATCGTCTAAGATTATTGAGCCGATTCAGAGTAGGTGTGCAATTGTGAGATTTTCGCGACTATCTGATCAAGAGATACTTGGTCGTCTCATGGTTGTGGTTCAAGCTGAGAAGGTACCTCAACTTTTTATTTGTGTTGAATTACGGAATATTCTTGTTTGTTTGAGGAATATATGCATATGAATCGCCAATGTTATACCAGTCTAAAGTTTTTCCATGGCCTGAATTCTGACGATTTTATGGCTTATGAGGGATTTAGGATGTCTGACCTCCTGTACTATACTTTAAAGGTTTGTTTACTTGCAAAGATTTATCTGGCTAGCTATAACAGTTTACCTACTGTAAAGAGGCATTTCAGAATTGCCTTTTTAAAGTAAATACAAAAGTTCAAAATGTTTAGTAGTATTTGACCAGCTTCTTTTTCATCCTTTTGAGCTAGATTATGTGATGTCT
Organism: Lathyrus oleraceus; assembly: GCF_024323335.1. Taxonomy (NCBI): domain Eukaryota; kingdom Viridiplantae; phylum Streptophyta; class Magnoliopsida; order Fabales; family Fabaceae; genus Lathyrus; species Lathyrus oleraceus. Next base: position 196,168 of record NW_026112421.1, read on the forward strand.
AGTTTATTATCTATTTTTGCACGTGTAAATAGTAACTAAATTTTGTAAGGTGCATATGTTAGAACCCCAAATGAGAATTCTGGGCCAAATGGACCGTTACACAACAACCCTAAACCTAATATGCAGTGGGTTGAAGCTTGAAGAATAGGAAAGGGGAGAGTGGGATTGTCCGTGTGGCAGACAGTGTTGTTGATGGCGGTCCATGACGGAGAGGCAAAATCCTGCCATACCGGTCACTTTGCGGTGCCGTTATTGCGGAAAAACCTGCAATAGCAGCCGATATTTACCATTTTGGCGAGCCCAAAAACCGCCACGTAAATCCGCCATAGCGGCCATGGTGGGGAAATTTGATAACACTGGTGGCAGAGAGAGAAAGAGAGAGGCTAATGATGTAGTGGAATTCTGTTATAGGTGTGCTGAGTAGAGAGAGAGAGGCATGAAGAAAATTACTCAGCTGTTAAGGCAAGAGAGCATTGGTTTTCTGAAGGAGCATAGCTCTGTGGACAATAGGATCATTCTATTGATTTTCCTCTGATTTATAGAAATGATACACACTTGTTTTCCATTACTACTATATTTTCTTCCATTTACTGTTTCTGTAATCCGGGTTCACATCAAACTGGTATGACCTGCCGGATTCTTGAGGGGATCATCACTTTACAGGATCAAATACTAACACCAAAGTGGAAGCAGTATTAGATGCTCTAGAAAAGCAAATGATTGGCATCAGAATAGCTTAGAGAGAGATGCAGATGAAGCAAAATGAAAATAATGAGAACTTGGTCGCTGTGATTAAGGGTGTGTTTGTTTAATGGAATAAAATTATAATCCTGGGAATATGATTTCTAGGAATGTTATTTCCAGGAACTTTATTCCTCTCAATGTGTTTGACTAATGAATAAAGTTGCTAGGAATATTTTTAGGTTTGACTTAAATTGAATTTTAAAAATTAAAAATTAGAAAAGAAATGTGTTAAAATAATATTAGGTGTCAAATCAGGTGTGTATGTTGAGAATCTTACAGAGAATCAAGTGTCTACAATGGAGGATGTTACTCAGTAAGAAGTACACGGAAACATACGATTGTGATCGAGTTGAAGAGATTGTAGACGCACATGGTTGCTTTGATTATAAGTTATATCTGATAATGCATGATTTCTTTATTTTTTTGTTTTCAATTGCTTTGATTATAAGTTATATCTGATAATGCATGATTTCGTTATATTTTTGTTTTCAATTGCTTTGATTATAAGTTATATCTGATAATGCATGATTTCTTTATTTTTTGTTTTCAATTGCTTTGATTATAAGTTATATTTGATATTTGATGGTTTCCTTGGTTTATTACAGGTTAGACATGGCTGATGACCAACATGAGGAAGTTAGTAAAAAAGTATCCGCGGAAGAAGAAATTCGAAGAGGCATCACAATAATGAGAAGGGTGGTCCAAGGAAGATCTCGAGGCATCATACTAGATGTCTATTGGAGCAACCAGGGACAGCTTATAGAACCTAATGGGCTCCTAGTAATCGGGAGCTTCATGCAAGATTGGAAGCCATGCAAGCTGAGCTTGATGCATTGAGGAGAGAAAGAGAGGCTAGCGCCTCAACAGTATACAGAGATGCTTCGGACAAAGACAGTATCAACTGTACCTTTCAGCCGAACATTCCAGAGGTAATTACATATAATTGTCTTAAATTGAACTATTTGCTTAAATTATGTATTTGACATATATACACATTAACGATTTCTTGTTATTATTGGTTTTATATACGGATCCTCATGGACAATAAAGATGCGGAGAAGTTGTTTTTTATACCGTTTAATACCGGGTTAGCATTTCATTCTAAATTCATCTATTATAATTATTTTCCAAGTTACCATCTAACATTTGCCTAATCATTACAGTGGACATTGGTTGTTGCTCGCAATCAATCCTATCCGAGAAATTGTGTATTATCTTGACTCGTTAGGAAATGATTGGACAACATACCCGGATATGAAGGTCCTAATTGACACGTAAGTGAGAATGTTCAAAATTTTCTTAGTTTATGTGAATTGTTCTAATTGCTTCATTTTTATTTTATTAGCGTCCTACAAGCTTTTCGGGCCCAACGAGATATCCAAACCTCAAGGAGGGGCGCCAACTCCATTACATGGATTAAAGTGGCGGTATATTTTTAATTACCACATTTTTTATTATATTAGTGATGACACTTGATAAAACTTAGGATTTATAATCCATATTTTTTTTTCATATGTAGTGTCCTCAACAACGTAATCAAATAGATTGCGGGTATTTCATGTTGAGGTTTATGCGAGATACTCTTGCTTTGGGCCGATTAAAGATTCCCACCGATGTATGTATTTCTAACTTATGAGTTATTTTTATATTTACACATATCTCATATAATTAAATAGTTGGAATTAATTCAAAATATGTTATATTATTATGTAGTACTTTGATGAATTCAAGTGTGCATTTTATACAAAGGATCAAGTGGACGAAATCAAAGAGGAGTGGTGTCAATTCATGATAAAGCTCAATGTTTGTTCATAAATTTGTGTAATTAATGTGTACATTTGTAGTATATGTTATGGCTTGTAAATGTGTACATAAATTTGTATATATTTTGATACATTTAAGGCAAAATTGGTTTGAATTGGTATATATATATATTTGTTAGCCAAAAATTGGTAGAAAAAAGGCCAAAATGGCATATATAAAATGTGATAATTGTCTGTCAAAATCTGGTTGAAAACAGGTAGAAATTCTGGTTTATAAACCTGGAAAAAATGTGGTTTAAAACAAAAGCTTCAAAAATTTTCGTATACCTTAGACAGCGCTTTTGTAAAAAGCGCTGTCTAAGGGGGGGATTAGAAAGCGCTTTAGGCAAAAGCGCTGTCTAAGGGGGGGGGGGGGCTTAGACAGCGCTTTTTGAAAAGCGCTGTCTAAGGTATACCTAAAAAAATTAAAATAGGAGGGTCTTAGAAAGCGCTTTTGGCCAAAGCGCTGTCTAAGGAGGTGGGGCTTAGACAGCGCTTTTCAAAAGCGCTGTCTAAGGTATACCTAAAAAATTTAAAATAAGAGGGTCTTATAAAGCGCTTTTGGCCAAAGCGCTGTCTAAGGGGGGGGGGGGCTTAGACAGCGCTTTTAAGATTTAAAAAAGCGCTGTCTAAACCTTTAGCAGCGGAGGTTTAGACAGCGCTTTAAAGCGTTGTCTAAGGCTAAAAAAAGCGCTGTCTAAGGTCTTGTTTGTTGTAGTGCATGAGCGAGAATGCGACCATTGAGGTATGTAAAACGTCTCTTGACTGTATATCTGATTCTTTTGATTGATTATAAACTGGATTTTTAGTATTTATGAACAAAGATAATTGTTTAAGTAAAACTAATGACATCTTTATTGCATTTGTAATTTGTTTCTCAGTAGAGGTATAACTTAATTGCGTCATTGTTTTTCTAAGAAAATAGTAACAAATCGTCTAAAATATTGTTTAAAATATTAAAAGAAATTAATTGATGAGAAATTAAGACTGAATAAAATACCAATACGCATTGGATATAAAGTTCTTCACATTTGTAGAAATTTTGAGGATCAACAACAAATATAAGATAACAAATCGAATAAATAAATGCACAAAAGAACACTGATATTTCAACATGGAAAACACCTCAATATGAGAGAAAAAACCATGAGTCATCCAGACCAAAGAAATAGATCAACTATAACCAATTAAGTTTACAAGAGAGTCTTAAAGTGATTCACAAACTAGTGCTAGCATCCGCAAACCACAAAGAAAATTAGCTTACAAATAAGAATCAAAAAGCTGAAAAATTACTCAAATTTGCCGCTTCATTATGTAGAAGATATCTCTCAGCTTAGACTTTGTTTTGAAATTATGAACATTCAAAAGCTAGATACATGTGTTGCAAACCTGCCCCTCAAATTTGAGCTCGATCCGACAGTTAACGAATTTAGGATCGTCAATGTAGTGAGATTGGTTACAGAAAACGGGAATAAGTTTCTCTCCTATTTTCTCTCTTTTCAATCCTTATTTACTCTTTATCTCTCTCAATCCTAAATTGATCATATCCACTTAAATAAGTGTGTTAATTAGGTTAATCACATTTGGGTCTTTCTCTACATAGGAAGGGAGCCCAAACCCAACAAATCTCTTATTCACAATTATGTAGAGGAAATCTCCAAATCGGCGATATGTGATCGCGACTATATGAGTCTATTGGGGTATTAACTGCAAGTGTACAGTCTAATCGCGTAGTTTTAAAAGATATCAACCCCACAGGGACTTAATGAATCGATATACCGTTTTTCTAAGGTTACTTCGTAAAGCTAAGGCGGAAGATTCTTTGATGATTAGGGGGAAAAGTAAAACTAAAATGGGATCTAGATTGAATATCAAATAACACGGATATTGGTATGTAGTTCGTCGTAATTAGGGAATCAAATCTTCGTTGGGTTCTTAGTTTTAAAATAAGTCTTTTCAGTAGACACTATTGATTAAAAGTCTTTTCTCAAACTCTCGCTCTGTTGAATAAGACTATGACTTTATATTAACGTACGCTCTCACTATTTAGTTAAATCTAAAATCACTTTTTGAAAACAATAGAATCTTTAGAAACTCTTTTTAAGAAAATACTAACCGTTTAAACACCCTCGTCTCAAACTCTCACTCCGTTGACTTAGATTATATGATTAAACTTAAATGCTTAACTCTCGTCCTCACATTTAACCTTTAAAAATACTTTTTGAAAATGATTAGAATTTAATTAACTCTAAAAATTGCTTTCGCCCTGATTTAAAGTTAATGCCCAATTTACACTGTCCAGTTAAAAGCTCAAACCGTCGTTCTATTGATTTTAACTTCTTTATGTCTTTTACTCTCGTACAAAAACTTTGGTATTAACTCTGTAAATTGAGACCATAAAAAGAGTGACTATATTTTTAAATAAATTTAAACCAACTCAGTTTTGATTCCTTTATTCCGCTTACTTTACATACCGATATCTAAATTGATTAGCCGGACATGTTAAATAAGCCTAAACAATAATTATGCTTAAATACAGCCATATCAGACAAACAGTATAGATAAACAGCGGCACAAAGCATATATAAATTAAAACAATAAATTAATGAACCTGTAAAATTAATAGAAATCTTGGTTATTCCCTAGCTTCGCTGCTTGAACACTCCACCACAATCCGGTTGGATTTGTTCTTCACAATCTTCGATCAGACAGTAAAATAAAAGCAAAGAAATAAAATACTATGATCTAACGTAAGGTTAGATCCAGTAAAAGTTACCCAATAGTTTCCGGTGTAGAAACTATTGTGATAAAATTAATTGAATGCTTAAAAATTAAGCTACCAAAGAAAAGAAATAAAATGCTAAAGAAATAAAAATGCTAAAAAAATGGAATGCTGGAAAATATACTGTTGAATGCTGGAAAATATATTGCTGTAAAAGTTTGCACGGCGAAAAGGAGACGACCCCTCAATTGGATCCCTTGAGGTCTATTTATATTCATCCATAAAGTAACCGTTTCCCAAAAATTCCTTCAGTATGGTTTCTAACGCGTCAACTAGTCAAGCGAAGAAATAGGGGAGAAGTGCTTCTGTTACGCGCGTCAAAGGCAGAAAAATAGGAGTGGGGGGTGTGACATCCGTCACACCATGTGTTACGCTCGTAACACTAAGTAGAAGGGCGTGACGCTCGTCACATGAGTGTGGCGGTCGTCACAGGCCATTTTCCTTGTAGTTTGCTTGGGCTGGGCTTTAGTGAGATGCTTTCCTACAGAATCCTCTTTTTGCACCCTTTTTCTTTCCTTTTCACATATGCTTCAAATAATGTTACCTGAAATAAATAATAATAGAATACCAAGTAATATCGAATAATATAAATTAAATCGAATCAAATAACACTATAATTTAATTAAATCAAGTCCAGAAATGTGATATTATTTCATGTTATCAAACTCCCCCATACTTAGACTTTTGCTTGTCCTCAAGCAAGATACAATGTAGAGATTGATTTAAAATATTAGCCAGATGAAATTTCCAAACACACATCAATTCGTACTAGGTTGCAAGTAAATCTCGTTTAGAAATAACCTGAGTTTAGTCTTAACATCAACAACTACCGTTACAACATCAGATAACCCCACCTTATGCAAACCAGTTCGAGTCGTGCTATTATAGCTAGCCTAGTTCTTTTACTCTATTTCACCCATTTTCATTCTAGCGAAATCACATTAAGCCCTTTATCTTTTCGCGCGCATAGTGGAGTAACCGGTTAGCGATTCTGATCCCCTTTTAGCTAGAAGTTCTGGTACATAAGTTGGATAACTTCGTTATTTAGTCCATTGCAAATTGCGGGGGATCGGACCGTAGTCTGCCCTACCAAGTTCAGCACCAGAAACCGCTGAACCAACTCACAATGGATCGTTCATACCATGCTTTCGTAGGGTCCGCAACCTTTGGATTAAATGATCGGGTAAGGATCACCTAACTTTATTAGTGCATTTCCTGATTTTTAATATGTTATTTTGGGAATCATTCACTTATATTCATCGGCTCTCCATGTAGTTTGCTATTAAGATGGTGTCGACTTCTCGTATAAACTACTCGGGGTTACTATAAAACTAAAAGTGCAAGGAATTGGTATAATAGGTACTTATCCTGATCTAACATGTTGAGGTTTTTAGAGCGTTTGGGCGGTAATAATTTCTGTCTTGATTTCACTCAAGTTTTATAAAATAAGCAACCTTTATACTTATCGAGTGTGTTAAATTTTTGTTATGGCTCAAGAAAGTTGAGGGGAATAGATAATAAAAACTTTTCACACTAGGGACTTGACTTAAAATAAATCATATATATATATATATATATATATATATATATATATATATATATATATATATATATATATATATATATATATATATATATATATATATATATATATATATATATATATATATATATATATTAATGTATGAAAGGGAAATAACATACTTGAAAGGGAAATAGTGAAAGGAAAATAAATATAACTGAAACAAAGTTTTCCCCCTTCACTTAAACGAAACATTGTCCCCAATGTTTCAAAAAAAATGAAAGAAAAGGAAAAGAAAAAGGAACCCAAACTCAATTCTGCCTGCGTCCTCTTGTTCTCGGACCCGGTGATCGTTGACGTACTTCCAAGTCATCAAACCGGTTAAGCAAGTCAGTGAACCGCTGGTCAGTTATTGCATTCCTCTCTGCATGTTGTTGTTGCATCTGGCGCATCAGTTGCATTACTTTGTTATTCTACGCATGCATAGCATCAAGCCGTTGGGCTTGATGTTCAATAGCATCCATGATGTCATCATTTGTTGCCGGTCTTCTTCGTCGACGACGTCGGGAGGATGGACCAGCCACGTTATCGGAAGGATTATGTGGGGCCGAATGTTGCTCAGTACCTTGATCGCCTTGCTCCATTTCATCAAACTCGTCTTGGGGCGGGTTTGCTTGTGTAAGCTCGGTAGCTTCGGGAGCATTCAGGTCGTAGATGAATCGGTTGGGGTTGGTGACATCTGTGAGAGCAATGTTGGGCAAAACAACGCTTGGGACCTCCTGGTTATTCACCATCAGATAATACTTCCCGCCTACCCTGTTTTTGATTAGGCGGCTGGAGCGACAATAGCTTATATCCATAAAAAGGGGTGGCAAAGATTGCAAATTTTGCAGTCGATCCCCTAGATTTAAGCCGAGTGCGATAGTGGTAATTAATCCTCCAATCACAAAAGGTTGACGGCCTCGAGCACAAAGGGTACGAATATGGTGAAGTAAGAAAGAGGCGGCGTTTACCTTGGTATCCATTTCAAAGACGCAGTGTAGGAAGAATAATTCCTTCGCGTTGACTTTGCTGTTGTTGGGTCGTCCAAAAATGGTGTTTTGCAGAATATGGATAAAATACCGGATAGTAGGGTTGTGTATGTGCGAAACGAGTAAGGCATCCCAATTGGTGGTTTCCACACCGGATATTTTTCCAAAAAGGTCGAAGGCGTTTGTGTTCCAATCTGAGTTTGAAGGGATTCTTGGGTGGGCTTGGTCTCCTACAGGAAAGTGTAGCATGGCACTCAACTGTTCCTGAGATAGTGAGTACTCGGTGTTGAACATGCGGAAATTTGCGGTACCGGTTAAGTATTTGTTTTCACCGGGTGGAGTGGTGTAGGAATAAGAACTTAAAAACTCTAAGGTGAGTGATGGGTAAGTAGGGTGATTTTGTGTGCAAAGAAAAGTAAAGTCAGAAAGCCTAAGTAACCATTGCAGACCTTGAAGTAATCCTAATTCTTATAGGCAATTTAAATTTGGATACCTGGTGGATATGACACCGCGTTGTTGGAACCGAACGAACTGCTCTCGTTGAAAGTTGTCATCTTCAGATCGGAAAATAATATTTCCGAATTGCCCTTCTTGGTGTTGGTTTGCCGCCATATTGATAGGTAGGTAAAAAGAAGGAAAAGAGAGTGAAATATAGTTGTGTAGAAATGGTTTGTTGGAATGATGTGGTGTAGGAAGAAAGGTATTGTGGGTATTTATAGGAAAAGTTTTGGAAGTTGGGAAGAGGAGTGGGTGAGAGAAAAATAAATGTGGATGAATGTGAGTGGAATGGAGTAAAGGTGAGTTGAATGGAAAAATGAAAAGATGGGGAGAAACGGTCATGTCCCCAACGGTCACCAACGTTCACCTGTTCTAAAGCTGTCACGCTCGTGACAAAGTGTGTTACGGGCGTCATGGGTTGCGTGGCGACCGTGATGACTTATGTGACGCTCGTCACGCTGGTGAGCTTGCAACGGTCACTGGCGCTCGTGACTGCTTACGTGGGTGCTTCATAAATTGTTTTTATCATTTTATTATATTATTAGTTTTTGTTTATTATATTTGCTATTGTTTTATTTTTGAATTGCCATTAATGCTGCTCTATTACACCATAGTGCATATATATTTTCTCTAATAAACCATGTATGCAATATATATATATATATATATATATATATATATATATATATATATATATATATATATATATATATATATATATATATATATATATATATATATATATATATATATATATATATATATATATATATATATATATATCATTGGGAATTATAGAGCATAAATGAAAATAAAATTGAATTTATCCAATAATGCCAATAGCTTCATAAAAAATAAACATAATGTAATATTTGAAAATAAAACATGCGAAAAATAAATCCTAAGATTAAAAGCAATGTTAAACGAAACTATAAAATTCCTAAAACTAAAACTAATTAACTACAATTCTTCTAGCCACTTGTAGGATCTCTGGCCGGAGGAGCGAAGGAATTGACACGGTGGAGCAACTCGTGAAATTGATTTGTCATTCTACTCATGTATTCCATAAATTCATGTCCCATATTAGTTAACTCTTCTCTGATGGCATCTTGTTCTGACATCAAGGCTTGAATGGCGGTATTATAATCAGTTCCGGGCATATGATGTCTAAGATCAGGTATTGCCGATTGTGCAGACGGGATAAGATGAGGTGGAGAGGCAGCATCATGGTAACCAGTTGGTGTCTGTGGATCAGACTCAGCATAAGGAATCTGGTCGTCACAAATCTCATAATCTTGGATGGATTCAACAGATCTAACAGGAGAAGGTATTCCATTCAGGTTGTAGAGCCAATTATTACGGTTATGGACACTAGTCATCGGACTAGGCATGGTGAATAGGTAAAGAACTTGGTTATTAATTATTAGTTCAAACTCTTCAGGTCCAAGGTTTCTTATAAACATAATGTTGAAGAGGAAAGGTATATTCATAGGCTCAATGCCACAAAAAGGATTCAAATCAAGCATGGGTTGGCGCAATCCGATAACATTTGCAATCATAGTTATCAATCCTCCTATTTGAAATGGTGCACGGTCATCTTGGATAAGGAGGTCAAAATTCGCCAACATGTAGGTGGCACCATTCATTGGACGGCTCTGGGAAGCACAAAATATTATGAAGAGTTCATCACGTGATACAGTGGTAATGTTTGATCTCTTCCCAAAAAGAGTGTGTGCTAGGATCTTGTGGAAATAACGAAAAGTTGGGTTATGTATGTTTCCAGAAAGAAACTCATGTTCCTCGGGGTCGTCATTTCCACTCAAACTTCCCCAAAAGTGCTCAAGCTCTCTATATTCAAAAAGGTCTTCTTGGCTCATGGTGAATGTGTCAAAAGAAGTAAGGAACCCTAAGAGGTTAGTAAACTCTTGAATGTTATACTGGTACTCCATATTAAACATCCTGAACTGAATGAACCCTCGGTTTATTCCTTTTCCATGGGTTGGTAAATAAATCAGGGAGCTAAGGAATTCTAGAGTTAACCTCCGGTAGGTAACAAATTGTCTTCGAATAGGAGTGGTTTCCCACCCTATTTGACTCAGCAAATAAAAGACACTCTCTCTTAGTCCAAGAACGGTCATTGCCCAATCATCGGCATAAAAGCTTGGGTGCATCTCTCTCTCAGCTAGTTCTTCAAATTTTTGTCTCTGAGCTATCCCTCGGAATTTGATACCCATACGATCAATATATCCCATCAGGTTAGTGTTAACTAAAGAAAAGAAAAACAAGAATTTAGTTAGGATTTGGCCAGATGCCGAAAGAAGAAAAGAAGAAAAAATAAATAAAATAAAATAAATGAAGAATGAATACTGAATAAAATTAAAAGAGTAGTCAAAAAAATAAAAAT